>NW_007148634.1:0-15221 GCF_000164805.1 Carlito syrichta | reverse complement strand
CATGGCTCCCAATAGAAGACTACATAATGCTCCTATGGACATGTAAACCAAGAACCTGGTGCCCTCTCAAAAATACTTTCTAATCTTGGTGCAACATCTAAACCAAAGTTCCTCATTCTGAATAGCTGAACTACCAGAAGTTTCTGGAGCATGAGGTAATCCTGACCTAAAGGCTTGCATTCAAAAAACCCAATATGATTACTTGGGTCCTGGAATTTGTCGTTAAGGATCCAGAACCTAAATGAACTTTTAGTGCAATATTTTCGTTTAAACTATGGAGCAGACCAGAATGTTGAGGGACTTTTGGAATGACTGAATACTAATATGCATATAGGAAACCGCACTGAAAAATATGGAGACGTCAGAGTGCGAGTCTTTTAGGCGTTACAAAGACACCCTGGACATTTTTTGAACTGAGGACTCGTGTAACCCAGATTCTTTATTCTTCCTTAGCAAGAGCTCGTGTAATTTCCTGTATATGAGGACTCCCATTCCCCAAATTCTTGCTTTGAAATCCTGATTCTTGTTAAGACCGTAGCAAGACGTCCAGTAGATTTTTGGCCTTTAGGTTTCGTTTAAACCAGATTATTTATCCTTTCTTAGGAAGAGGCTGTGTAGTTTCCTGTATATAAAGACTCCCAATAGCGAGATCCTGTTTCGAAACCCTGATTCTTACTTAGCCCTTAGAAAGACACCCTGTGGGTTTGTAGGATCGAGGACATGTGTATCCCAGATTTCTTTTTATTCCTAAGCAAGAGGTTGTGATGTTTTCTGTATATAAGGACTCCCGTTGCCCAGATTTGTGCTTCAAATCCCTGATACACTTTTATCACTTAGTAAGACACCCTGTAGGTTTTGGGATTTGAGGACCTGTGTTACCCAGTTTCCTTATTCTTCTGTAGTAAGAGGCAATGTATTTTCCCATATATGAGGACTCCCAATATGGAGATTCCAGCTGAATTCTCAGGAATTCCTGAGATACTTCGTGATGAGCATAGAATTCCAGTGGTTTGGATATCAATAGAAAGACCCCTATAAGGTTTTTGGGGACCTGGAATCCAAGATGCCTGGTTTCCCTTAACAAGACCTCTCAAAAATGTGGAATGTTCTACATCCATTGTCCCATTTCCACCAGGCCGTCCACAAGAAATTTCTGTAGTTTGAGGTAGCATGAATCGAGGGATTTTTTTAACAATATGCCATTTGATACCTGGGGTACCTGATTATGGACCTAGATATTCATAAGTCACAAAAGGATATTTGGGCCACATCTTCGATTACATCTATCAAGAGAATAGGATGTTCCTGGGGATATGTAATGACAGATTAATGGTATGTAAGGAGCTCGTAGCTCTGAAAAGTGTGGTGACCCTGACGCCCAGATTGCTGTTTAAACCTTATCAAGAGGCCTGGTAGATCTGGCGAATCAGAACTCCTAGAGCCAGATTTCCTTTTCGTTCTCAACAAGATGACCTAATTTTCCTTCGTGATGTGCATCCAAAAACTCTGTATACAAATAGGCAGATGCCCATAAATTACCTAGGGTCGTGGAATGCATGAACCCTGGTTACCCTTAAACGTACGTAATAAACTTTTGACAATCTCAATCACTGGGCCCGTATAGGAAAAGAAGGGCAAACAGAAGTATTGTGATTACAAGATACATACTAAGATGATAGATACATACAAATATGGTGATAAGATTCTGTGGGTCCTGAAATCTGCCCTTTGTTGTCCTTAGGAAACCAATGGACTTATCGGTCCACATTCTTGGTTACAACTATCAAAAACCAAAAGGTGGCTGAGAATATTTAGTGACAATATTGTCATGTCCCAGAGGCCTGTAGTCCTAAACAATGTGTGGAAATAGAATTCCAGATTCCAGATTAGACCTTATAATGTGTCCAAGTAGAATTCTTTGATTGGCGATCACCGTAACCCAGATTCATTTTGTTCCCAGTAAGACTCCCAGAAGTTACCTGGGGAGACGTGGAAATACAAGTCTTATATTCCAATACTCATAATTCCAAAAGGTCAGAAGTGCCCTGGAATCCAAGATTGCTGGATCCCCTTTAAGAATACTTCCTAAATATCTGGGAACACCTAATCCCAAGTTAGGAATATCAATCTAAAATTCCAGCAGTAGTTTCTGGATTAGGAGGTAAACCTGAAGTCAGAAATTACACGAAATATGGCGTGATGATTTCTTGGGTTGTGGAATCTGGCCTTACAGCCTCCTGCAAAAAAAGCCAATAAGGTGGATAGATTCTCTGTTACAATTAAGAAGAAGAGCAGCAGGTTCCTGGGAATTGGTAATGACAGATTTATGGTACCTATACAGGAATTAGTTCTGAAATGTGTGGGGACTGGGACTCCAAATTCCTGATTTGCATTTATAAACTTCCTGTAGTCTCTTAGGTATGAGAACTACCTTTAGCCAGGGAAAAGTTAACAACTGCCCCAAAGTTTGCTGGTCACATACAAACTGATTTCCCTTGTTCCACATTGGTAACATGAGTCAAAGCTTTTGGGTGACATAGTGTCCGAGATTTCTGTTTCGTTCTCAGAAGAACGATCAAATGTTTCCCCGTTCCCTAGAAGTCCAGACACGTGGCTGCCAATAAAATAACTCCAGAATGCTCCTATGGACTTGTAAACCAAGACACTGGCGCCCTCCCAAAAATGCCTTGTAATATTGGTGCAACATCTAAACCCAAGTCCTAATTCCTAATAGCTGAACCATCAGAAGTTTTTGGAGTATGATGTAACCCTGAACTCAGGTCTTACTTTCAAAAAACCCGAAATGATTATTTGTGTCCTGGAATTTGTCGTTAGAGGATCCATAATATAAATGGACTTTCGTGCCATATTTTCGTTTAAACTATCGAGAGGTCCAGAATTTTACGGGACTTTTAGAATGACTGCATACTGATATACACATAGGAAACTGCTCTGAAAAATATGGAGACGTCGAAGTCCGAGTCTTGTAGGCCTTGTCAAGACGCCCTGTACATTTTTGGAAATGAGGACCCGTGTAACCCTAATTCGTTATTCTTCCTTAGCAAGAGCCCGTGTAGTTTCCAGTATACAAGGACTCCCATTCCCCAGATTCTTGCTTCGAAATCCTGATTCTTGTTGAGCCCTTAGCAAGACTTCCAGTAGATTTTTCACCATTAGGACTCCTTTAAACCAGATTCTTTATCCTTTCTTTAGAAGTGGGCGTGTAGTTTCCTATATATGAAGACTCCCAATACCGAGATCCTGTTTCAAAACCCTGATTCCTATTTAGCCCTTCGATAGACACCTTGTAGTTTTTTGGGATCGAGTACATGTGTAACCCAGATTCATTGTTTGTCCTTAGCAAGAGGTTGTGAAGTTTCCTGTATATGAAGACGCCCATTCCCCAGATTCGTTCTTCAAATCCCTGATACTTTTTTCTCCCTTAGTAAGATACCCTGTAGGTTTTTGGGATTTGAGGACTCGTGTTACCCAGATTCCTTATTCTTCCATAGTAAGAGGCCATGTAGTTGCCCATATATGAGGACCCCCTTTACTCAAATTCCTGCTGAATTCTCAGTAATTCCCAAGATATTTCATGATGAGCATAGAATTCCAGTTGTTTGGATATCAATAGAAAGACTCCCATGAGGTTTTTCGGGACCTGGAATCTAAGATTCCTGATTAACCTTAACAAGACCTCCCATAATGTGGAATCTTCTAAATAATGTCCCAATTCCACCAGGCCGTCCTCAAGAAATTTCCGTGGTATGAGGTAATATGAATCGAGGGATTTTTTTTACCAATATGCCATTTGATAACTGGTGTACATGATTATGAACAAAGATGTTCAAAATTCACAAAACGATATTTGGGCCATATCCTCGAATACAACTATGAAGAGAATAGAATGTTCCTGGGGATTTGTAATGACAGATTAAGGGTATCTGCAGAGCTAGTAGCTCTGAAAAATGTAGGGCCCTGAAGCCCAGATAGCTGGTTAATCCTTATCAAGCGGCACTGTATATCTGGAGAATGAAAACACCTAGAACCAGATTTCCTTTTCGTACTCAAAAAGATGCCCTGATTTCCCCTCGTGATGTGGATCCAAAATTCTGTTTACAAACAGGCAGATGCCCAGAAATTACCTAGGGTCGTGGAATCCATGAATCTACTTACGCTTAAAAGTACGTAATAAATATTTGGCAACCTCAAAACACCAGGTCCATATCGGAGAAACAGGACAAACAGAAGTTTTAGGATTACAAGATACATCCTAAGGCGATAGATACATACAAATATCGTGAAAACATTCTTTGGGTCCTGAAATCTGCCCTTTTGTTGTCACAAGGAACCGAACAGTCTTGTAGGTCCACATTCTCGGTTACATCTATAAAAAGAACAGAAGGTTGCTGAGAATCTATAATGACAAAATTGTCATATCCAAGAGGCCTTTAGCCCAAAGAATGTGTGGAAATAGCATCCCAGGTTCCAGATCAGCCGTTATAATGTTTCCATGTAGAATTCTTGGATCGGGGAACCCCGTAACCCCAATTCATTTTGTTGCCAGAATGTCTCCGGGAACTTACTGGGGACGTGAATGTACAAACTCTTATATAGCAATACTCATAAGCCCAAAATGTCATAAGGGCCCTGGAATCCAGGATTGCTGGGTCCCCTTTAACAATACGTCTTAAATATTTGGGAACACATAATCCCAATTTAGGAATACCAATCTAAATTTCCAGCAGTAGTTTCTGGATTCAGATGTAAACCTGAAGTCTGAAATTACACGAAAAATGACGAGATGATTCCTTGGGTTGTGAAATCTGGCCTTACAGCCTCCTACATTAAAAGCGGAGCGGATCGCCAGATTCTCTGTTATAACTAAGAAGAGGAGAAGCAGGTTTTTGGAAATCCGTAATGAAAGATTTATGGTACCTATACAGGAATTAGTTCTGAAATGTGTGAGGAATGGAACTCCAAATTCCTGATTAGAATTTTGAAAATTCCTGTAGTCTCCTAGGTATGAGAATTACCTTAAGCCAGGGAAAAATTAACAACTGTCCAGAAGTTTGCTCTTACATGCAAACAAATTTCCCTTGTTCCGCATTGGTAACATGAGTAAAAGCTTTATGTTGACATAGTGTCCGAGATTCCTGTTTCGTTCTCAGAAGAACGACCCGATGTTTCCCCGTTCCCTAGAAGTCCAGACACGTTGCTCCCAATAGAAAGACTTCAGAATGCTCTTATGGACTTGTAAACCAAGACCCTGATGACGTCCCAAAAATACCTTCTAAAATTGGTGCAACATCTAAACCCAAAGTCCTAAATCTGAAGAGCTGAACTAACAGTAGTTTCTGGGGTAAGGGGTAACCCTGAACTCAGGGCTTACACTCCAAAAACCCGAAATGATTACTTGTGTCCTGCAATTTGTTGTTAGAGGATCCAGAATCTAAATGGACTTTTAAGTCATATTTTCCTTTAAAGTATTGAGAGGTCCAGAATGTTGTGGGACTTTTGTAATTATTGAATCCCAGTATACACTTAGGAAACAGTTCTGAAAAATATGTGGACACCACAGTCCGAATCTCCATAAGCCTTACCAAGACTTGCTGGACATTTTTGGAATTGAGGACTCTTATAAACCAGATTCATTATTCTTCCTTAGCAAGAGCCGCTGCAGTTTCCTGTATATGAGGACTCCCATTCCCCAGAATCTTACTTCAAAATCCTGACTCTTGTTGAGCCCTTAGCAAGATGACCAGTAGATTTTTGGCCTTTGGAGACATTTAAACCAGATTCTTTATCCTCTCTTAGGAAGACGCTGCCTAGATTAATGTATATGAATACTCCCAATACCGAGATCATGTTATGAACCCTGATTCTTATTTAGCCCTTAGAAAGACACCCTGTAGGTTTTTAGTATCTAGGATATGAGTATCCCAGATTCCTTTTTCGTCCTTAGCAAGAGGTTGTAAAGTTTTCTGTATATGAGGACTCCTGTTCCCCAGATTTGTGCTTCAAATCCCTGATACTATTTTCTCCCGGAGTTAGACACCCTGTAGGTTTTTGGAATTTGAGGACTCGTGTTACCCAGATTCCTTATTTTTCCGTAGTAAGACGCCATGTAGTTTCCTGTTTATGAGGACTCCCATTACTCAAATTCCTGCTGAATTTTCAGTAATACACGGATATTTCATGATGAACAAAGAATTCTAGCTGTTTGGATATCAGTAGAAAGACTCCAATAAGGGTTTTGGGGACATGGAATCGATGACTCCTGGTTCCCCTTAACAAGACCTACCTACAATGTGGAATCTTCTAAATCCAATGTCCCAATCCACCAGGCCGACCACAAGAAATTTCTGAAGTTTGAGGTAACCTAAATCGAAGGATTTTTTACCAATATGCCATTGGATTTCTGGGGTACCTGATTATGGTCCTAGATATTCATAAGTCACAAAAGGATATTTGGGCCAGATCCTTGATTACAAACATCAAGAGAAAAGAATGTTCCTGGAGATTTGTAATGACAGATTGAGGGAATATACGAAGCTAGTAGCTGTGAAAAAAGTAGGGACCCTGAAGCCCAGACAGTTGGTTAAACCTTATCAAGAGGCCCTGTAGAACTGGCGAATGAGAACTCCTAGAACCACATTTCCTTTTAGTTCTCAACAAGATTTCATGATTTTCCCTCGTGATGTGGATCCAAAAACTCTGTATACAAATAGGCAGATGCCCAGAAATTAACTAGGGTCATGGAATCCATGAATCCTGGTTACCCTTAAAAGTACGTAATAAATATTTGTCAACCTCAAAACACTGGTCCCGTATAGGAAAAGAATGACAAACAGTAGTTTTAGGATTACAAGATACATCTTTAGGCGAATAAACATACAAATACGGCCATAAGATTCTTTGTGTCATGGAATGTGCCCTTTGTTGTCCCGAGGAACCCAACGGACTTGTAGGTCCACATTCTCGGTACAAATATCAAAAGGCCAGAAAGTTGCTGAGAATCTGTAATGACAAAATTGTCATATCCAAGAGGCCTGTACTCCTAAGGAATGTGTGGAAATAGAATCCCAGAGTCCATATTAGCCCTTGTAATGTGTCCATGTCGAATTTTAGGATTGGCGACCCCTGTAACCCGAATTCATTTTCTTCCCAGAAAGACTCTCGGAAGTTACCTGTGGACGTGGAAGTACAAACTCTTATATAACAATACTGATAAGCCCAAAAGGTCAGAAGGGCCCAGGAATCCAAGATTGCTGGATCCCCTTTAAGAATACATCTTAAATATCTGGGAACACTAATCCCAAGTTAGGAATATCAATCTAAAATTCCAGCAGTAGTTTCTGGGTTTGGAGGTAAACTTGAAATCATAAATTACACGAAAAAGGGCGAGATGATTCCTTGGGTTGTGGAATCTGGCTTTACAGCCTCCTGCTAAAAAGGCCGAGCAGATGGCCAGATTCTCTGTCACAATTAAGAAGAGGAGAAGCACGTTCAAGGGAATCGGTAATGACAGATTTGTGGTACCTAAACAGGAATTAGTTCTGAAATGTGTGGGGACTGGGACTCCAAATTCCTGATTGGCATTTAGGTAATTCCTGTAGGCTCAGAGGTATGAGAACTACCTTAAGGCAGTGAAAAATTAACAACTGCCCAGAAGTTTGCTGGTCACATGAAAACTGATTTTCCTTGTTCCACATTGGTACCCTGAGTCAAAGCTTTCTGGTGACATAGTGTCCGAGATTCCTGTTTTGTTCTCAGAAGAACGACCAGATGTTTCCCCATTCCCTAAAATACCAGACACATGGCTCCCAATAGAAAGACTACATAATGCTCCTATGGACATGTAAACCAAGAACCTGGTGCCCTCTCAAAAATACTTTCTAATCTTGGTGCAACATCTAAACCAAAGTTCCTCATTCTGAATAGCTGAACTACCAGAAGTTTCTGGAGCATGAGGTAATCCTGACCTAAAGGCTTGCATTCAAAAAACCCAATATGATTACTTGGGTCCTGGAATTTGTCGTTAAGGATCCAGAACCTAAATGAACTTTTAGTGCAATATTTTCGTTTAAACTATGGAGCAGACCAGAATGTTGAGGGACTTTTGGAATGACTGAATACTAATATGCATATAGGATTCCGCACTGAAAAATATGGAGACGTCAGAGTGCGAGTCTTTTAGGCGTTACAAAGACACCCTGGACATTTTTTGAACTGAGGACTCGTGTAACCCAGATTCTTTATTCTTCCTTAGCAAGAGCTCGTGTAATTTCCTGTATATGAGGACTCCCATTCCCCAAATTCTTGCTTTGAAATCCTGATTCTTGTTAAGACCGTAGCAAGACGTCCAGTAGATTTTTGGCCTTTAGGTTTCGTTTAAACCAGATTATTTATCCTTTCTTAGGAAGAGGCTGTGTAGTTTCCTGTATATAAAGACTCCCAATAGCGAGATCCTGTTTCGAAACCCTGATTCTTACTTAGCCCTTAGAAAGACACCCTGTGGGTTTGTAGGATCGAGGACATGTGTATCCCAGATTTCTTTTTATTCCTAAGCAAGAGGTTGTGATGTTTTCTGTATATAAGGACTCCCGTTGCCCAGATTTGTGCTTCAAATCCCTGATACACTTTTATCACTTAGTAAGACACCCTGTAGGTTTTGGGATTTGAGGACCTGTGTTACCCAGTTTCCTTATTCTTCTGTAGTAAGAGGCAATGTATTTTCCCATATATGAGGACTCCCAATATGGAGATTCCAGCTGAATTCTCAGGAATTCCTGAGATACTTCGTGATGAGCATAGAATTCCAGTGGTTTGGATATCAATAGAAAGACCCCTATAAGGTTTTTGGGGACCTGGAATCCAAGATGCCTGGTTTCCCTTAACAAGACCTCTCAAAAATGTGGAATGTTCTACATCCATTGTCCCATTTCCACCAGGCCGTCCACAAGAAATTTCTGTAGTTTGAGGTAGCATGAATCGAGGGATTTTTTTAACAATATGCCATTTGATACCTGGGGTACCTGATTATGGACCTAGATATTCATAAGTCACAAAAGGATATTTGGGCCACATCTTCGATTACATCTATCAAGAGAATACGATGTTCCTGGGGATATGTAATGACAGATTAATGGTATGTAAGGAGCTCGTAGCTCTGAAAAGTGTGGTGACCCTGACGCCCAGATTGCTGTTTAAACCTTATCAAGAGGCCTGGTAGATCTGGCGAATCAGAACTCCTAGAGCCAGATTTCCTTTTCGTTCTCAACAAGATGACCTAATTTTCCTTCGTGATGTGCATCCAAAAACTCTGTATACAAATAGGCAGATGCCCATAAATTACCTAGGGTCGTGGAATGCATGAACCCTGGTTACCCTTAAACGTACGTAATAAACTTTTGACAATCTCAATCACTGGGCCCGTATAGGAAAAGAAGGGCAAACAGAAGTATTGTGATTACAAGATACATACTAAGATGATAGATACATACAAATATGGTGATAAGATTCTGTGGGTCCTGAAATCTGCCCTTTGTTGTCCTTAGGAAACCAATGGACTTATCGGTCCACATTCTTGGTTACAACTATCAAAAACCAAAAGGTGGCTGAGAATATTTAGTGACAATATTGTCATGTCCCAGAGGCCTGTAGTCCTAAACAATGTGTGGAAATAGAATTCCAGATTCCAGATTAGACCTTATAATGTGTCCAAGTAGAATTCTTTGATTGGCGATCACCGTAACCCAGATTCATTTTGTTCCCAGTAAGACTCCCAGAAGTTACCTGGGGAGACGTGGAAATACAAGTCTTATATTCCAATACTCATAATTCCAAAAGGTCAGAAGTGCCCTGGAATCCAAGATTGCTGGATCCCCTTTAAGAATACTTCCTAAATATCTGGGAACACCTAATCCCAAGTTAGGAATATCAATCTAAAATTCCAGCAGTAGTTTCTGGATTAGGAGGTAAACCTGAAGTCAGAAATTACACGAAATATGGCGTGATGATTTCTTGGGTTGTGGAATCTGGCCTTACAGCCTCCTGCAAAAAAAGCCAATAAGGTGGATAGATTCTCTGTTACAATTAAGAAGAAGAGCAGCAGGTTCCTGGGAATTGGTAATGACAGATTTATGGTACCTATACAGGAATTAGTTCTGAAATGTGTGGGGACTGGGACTCCAAATTCCTGATTTGCATTTATAAACTTCCTGTAGTCTCTTAGGTATGAGAACTACCTTTAGCCAGGGAAAAGTTAACAACTGCCCCAAAGTTTGCTGGTCACATACAAACTGATTTCCCTTGTTCCACATTGGTAACATGAGTCAAAGCTTTTGGGTGACATAGTGTCCGAGATTTCTGTTTCGTTCTCAGAAGAACGATCAAATGTTTCCCCGTTCCCTAGAAGTCCAGACACGTGGCTGCCAATAAAATAACTCCAGAATGCTCCTATGGACTTGTAAACCAAGACACTGGCGCCCTCCCAAAAATGCCTTGTAATATTGGTGCAACATCTAAACCCAAGTCCTAATTCCTAATAGCTGAACCATCAGAAGTTTTTGGAGTATGATGTAACCCTGAACTCAGGTCTTACTTTCAAAAAACCCGAAATGATTATTTGTGTCCTGGAATTTGTCGTTAGAGGATCCATAATATAAATGGACTTTCGTGCCATATTTTCGTTTAAACTATCGAGAGGTCCAGAATTTTACGGGACTTTTAGAATGACTGCATACTGATATACACATAGGAAACTGCTCTGAAAAATATGGAGACGTCGAAGTCCGAGTCTTGTAGGCCTTGTCAAGACGCCCTGTACATTTTTGGAAATGAGGACCCGTGTAACCCTAATTCGTTATTCTTCCTTAGCAAGAGCCCGTGTAGTTTCCAGTATACAAGGACTCCCATTCCCCAGATTCTTGCTTCGAAATCCTGATTCTTGTTGAGCCCTTAGCAAGACTTCCAGTAGATTTTTCACCATTAGGACTCCTTTAAACCAGATTCTTTATCCTTTCTTTAGAAGTGGGCGTGTAGTTTCCTATATATGAAGACTCCCAATACCGAGATCCTGTTTCAAAACCCTGATTCCTATTTAGCCCTTCGATAGACACCTTGTAGTTTTTTGGGATCGAGTACATGTGTAACCCAGATTCATTGTTTGTCCTTAGCAAGAGGTTGTGAAGTTTCCTGTATATGAAGACGCCCATTCCCCAGATTCGTTCTTCAAATCCCTGATACTTTTTTCTCCCTTAGTAAGATACCCTGTAGGTTTTTGGGATTTGAGGACTCGTGTTACCCAGATTCCTTATTCTTCCATAGTAAGAGGCCATGTAGTTGCCCATATATGAGGACCCCCTTTACTCAAATTCCTGCTGAATTCTCAGTAATTCCCAAGATATTTCATGATGAGCATAGAATTCCAGTTGTTTGGATATCAATAGAAAGACTCCCATGAGGTTTTTCGGGACCTGGAATCTAAGATTCCTGATTAACCTTAACAAGACCTCCCATAATGTGGAATCTTCTAAATAATGTCCCAATTCCACCAGGCCGTCCTCAAGAAATTTCCGTGGTATGAGGTAATATGAATCGAGGGATTTTTTTTACCAATATGCCATTTGATAACTGGTGTACATGATTATGAACAAAGATGTTCAAAATTCACAAAACGATATTTGGGCCATATCCTCGAATACAACTATGAAGAGAATAGAATGTTCCTGGGGATTTGTAATGACAGATTAAGGGTATCTGCAGAGCTAGTAGCTCTGAAAAATGTAGGGCCCTGAAGCCCAGATAGCTGGTTAATCCTTATCAAGCGGCACTGTATATCTGGAGAATGAAAACACCTAGAACCAGATTTCCTTTTCGTACTCAAAAAGATGCCCTGATTTCCCCTCGTGATGTGGATCCAAAATTCTGTTTACAAACAGGCAGATGCCCAGAAATTACCTAGGGTCGTGGAATCCATGAATCTACTTACGCTTAAAAGTACGTAATAAATATTTGGCAACCTCAAAACACCAGGTCCATATCGGAGAAACAGGACAAACAGAAGTTTTAGGATTACAAGATACATCCTAAGGCGATAGATACATACAAATATCGTGAAAACATTCTTTGGGTCCTGAAATCTGCCCTTTTGTTGTCACAAGGAACCGAACAGTCTTGTAGGTCCACATTCTCGGTTACATCTATAAAAAGAACAGAAGGTTGCTGAGAATCTATAATGACAAAATTGTCATATCCAAGAGGCCTTTAGCCCAAAGAATGTGTGGAAATAGCATCCCAGGTTCCAGATCAGCCGTTATAATGTTTCCATGTAGAATTCTTGGATCGGGGAACCCCGTAACCCCAATTCATTTTGTTGCCAGAATGTCTCCGGGAACTTACTGGGGACGTGAATGTACAAACTCTTATATAGCAATACTCATAAGCCCAAAATGTCATAAGGGCCCTGGAATCCAGGATTGCTGGGTCCCCTTTAACAATACGTCTTAAATATTTGGGAACACATAATCCCAATTTAGGAATACCAATCTAAATTTCCAGCAGTAGTTTCTGGATTCAGATGTAAACCTGAAGTCTGAAATTACACGAAAAATGACGAGATGATTCCTTGGGTTGTGAAATCTGGCCTTACAGCCTCCTACATTAAAAGCGGAGCGGATGGCCAGATTCTCTGTTATAACTAAGAAGAGGAGAAGCAGGTTTTTGGAAATCCGTAATGAAAGATTTATGGTACCTATACAGGAATTAGTTCTGAAATGTGTGAGGAATGGAACTCCAAATTCCTGATTAGAATTTTGAAAATTCCTGTAGTCTCCTAGGTATGAGAATTACCTTAAGCCAGGGAAAAATTAACAACTGTCCAGAAGTTTGCTCTTACATGCAAACAAATTTCCCTTGTTCCGCATTGGTAACATGAGTAAAAGCTTTATGTTGACATAGTGTCCGAGATTCCTGTTTCGTTCTCAGAAGAACGACCCGATGTTTCCCCGTTCCCTAGAAGTCCAGACACGTTGCTCCCAATAGAAAGACTTCAGAATGCTCTTATGGACTTGTAAACCAAGACCCTGATGACGTCCCAAAAATACCTTCTAAAATTGGTGCAACATCTAAACCCAAAGTCCTAAATCTGAAGAGCTGAACTAACAGTAGTTTCTGGGGTAAGGGGTAACCCTGAACTCAGGGCTTACACTCCAAAAACCCGAAATGATTACTTGTGTCCTGCAATTTGTTGTTAGAGGATCCAGAATCTAAATGGACTTTTAAGTCATATTTTCCTTTAAAGTATTGAGAGGTCCAGAATGTTGTGGGACTTTTGTAATTATTGAATCCCAGTATACACTTAGGAAACAGTTCTGAAAAATATGTGGACACCACAGTCCGAATCTCCATAAGCCTTACCAAGACTTGCTGGACATTTTTGGAATTGAGGACTCTTATAAACCAGATTCATTATTCTTCCTTAGCAAGAGCCGCTGCAGTTTCCTGTATATGAGGACTCCCATTCCCCAGAATCTTACTTCAAAATCCTGACTCTTGTTGAGCCCTTAGCAAGATGACCAGTAGATTTTTGGCCTTTGGAGACATTTAAACCAGATTCTTTATCCTCTCTTAGGAAGACGCTGCCTAGATTAATGTATATGAATACTCCCAATACCGAGATCATGTTATGAAACCCTGATTCTTATTTAGCCCTTAGAAAGACACCCTGTAGGTTTTTAGTATCTAGGATATGAGTATCCCAGATTCCTTTTTCGTCCTTAGCAAGAGGTTGTAAAGTTTTCTGTATATGAGGACTCCTGTTCCCCAGATTTGTGCTTCAAATCCCTGATACTATTTTCTCCCGGAGTTAGACACCCTGTAGGTTTTTGGAATTTGAGGACTCGTGTTACCCAGATTCCTTATTTTTCCGTAGTAAGACGCCATGTAGTTTCCTGTTTATGAGGACTCCCATTACTCAAATTCCTGCTGAATTTTCAGTAATACACGGATATTTCATGATGAACAAAGAATTCTAGCTGTTTGGATATCAGTAGAAAGACTCCAATAAGGGTTTTGGGGACATGGAATCGATGACTCCTGGTTCCCCTTAACAAGACCTACCTACAATGTGGAATCTTCTAAATCCAATGTCCCAATCCACCAGGCCGACCACAAGAAATTTCTGAAGTTTGAGGTAACCTAAATCGAAGGATTTTTTACCAATATGCCATTGGATTTCTGGGGTACCTGATTATGGTCCTAGATATTCATAAGTCACAAAAGGATATTTGGGCCAGATCCTTGATTACAAACATCAAGAGAAAAGAATGTTCCTGGAGATTTGTAATGACAGATTGAGGGAATATACGAAGCTAGTAGCTGTGAAAAAAGTAGGGACCCTGAAGCCCAGACAGTTGGTTAAACCTTATCAAGAGGCCCTGTAGAACTGGCGAATGAGAACTCCTAGAACCACATTTCCTTTTAGTTCTCAACAAGATTTCATGATTTTCCCTCGTGATGTGGATCCAAAAACTCTGTATACAAATAGGCAGATGCCCAGAAATTAACTAGGGTCATGGAATCCATGAATCCTGGTTACCCTTAAAAGTACGTAATAAATATTTGTCAACCTCAAAACACTGGTCCCGTATAGGAAAAGAATGACAAACAGTAGTTTTAGGATTACAAGATACATCTTTAGGCGAATAAACATACAAATACGGCCATAAGATTCTTTGTGTCATGGAATGTGCCCTTTGTTGTCCCGAGGAACCCAACGGACTTGTAGGTCCACATTCTCGGTACAAATATCAAAAGGCCAGAAAGTTGCTGAGAATCTGTAATGACAAAATTGTCATATCCAAGAGGCCTGTACTCCTAAGGAATGTGTGGAAATAGAATCCCAGAGTCCATATTAGCCCTTGTAATGTGTCCATGTCGAATTTTAGGATTGGCGACCCCTGTAACCCGAATTCATTTTCTTCCCAGAAAGACTCTCGGAAGTTACCTGTGGACGTGGAAGTACAAACTCTTATATAACAATACTGATAAGCCCAAAAGGTCAGAAGGGCCCAGGAATCCAAGATTGCTGGATCCCCTTTAAGAATACATCTTAAATATCTGGGAACACCTAATCCCAAGTTAGGAATATCAATCTAAAATTCCAGCAGTAGTTTCTGGGTTTGGAGGTAAACTTGAAATCATAAATTACACGAAAA
>NW_007148633.1:0-781 GCF_000164805.1 Carlito syrichta | reverse complement strand
AGCGCCGTAAGACAAGTATGTTATTTTTTTCAAAAAATTTGAACGCTTGCTTTGGTACCACTGATTTCATCTGGGATCCCACGGGAAGTCTGTGTGCCACACTTGGGAAATCCTTCGTTCCTTCCTAACATAAGCTTTTTTCATGTTAAACATGAAAGAAAGACATGTTTATATATACTAACATAAGTTGCTATGAAAATGTCAGGGTGACAGTGATGTCAACACATACATCAGTTCTTCCGCATTCAACACTTTCAGAATTACGATAAGAGCAAAAGGACACTGACCTCAGAACCTGAATCCCCTATCTGCTTCCCACCAGAGCCAGATATCGTAAAGGATATGAATGCTCTGACTCACCTTTCTAAAGAATTAAATGAGGTAATAAACAATAAAATCTAGCTCAGAGAAGTAGCCAACAGATCAATGTGAGTTGTAAGTTTTCCTGCTGCTGTTAGATACAGACCTCAATGCATGGACTGTTGTCATCACTACACACAGCCCTAGGTTTCCCCAGCCCACTCGCGACCACATTCCACAGATCAAAATCGGGTAGGCAGACTCATAGAGCGGCGGCTTTCCACGTTCTGTGTAGAGGGGTTACTATCAACACAGACACAGGCTCTGGTAGTTTTCAGACTGACAGCATGCACCATGACAGGCATCTTGCAGGGAACATGGGTGCCTCTCAGAGTCGGAAGCGAGGGGACCTGTAGCTGCCTCTTCCATCTCTTTCATTTACATAGGGTCCTAAGCTGAAGAAGACACGTGAGCCAGAAAC
>NW_007148632.1:0-783 GCF_000164805.1 Carlito syrichta | reverse complement strand
GACACTGATGTCAACACATACATCAGTTCTTCCGCATTCAACACTTTCAGAATTACGATAAGAGCAAAAGGACACTGACCTCAGAACCTGAATCCCCTATCTGCTTCCCACCAGAGCCAGATATCGTAAATGATATGAATACTCTGACTCACCTTTCTAAAGAATTAAATGAGGTAATAAACAATAAAATCTAGCTCAGAGAAGTAGCCAACAGATCAATGTGAGTTGTAAGTTTTCCTGCTGCTGTTAGATACAGACCTCAATGCATGGACTGTTGTCATCACTACACACAGCCCTAGGTTTCCCCAGCCCACTCGCGACCACATTCCACAGATCAAAATCGGGTAGGCAGACTCATAGAGCGGCAGCTTTCCACCTTCTGTGTAGAGAGGTTACTGTCAGCACAGACACAGGCTCTGGTAGTTTTCAGACTGACAGCATGCACCATGACAGGCATCTTGCAGGGAACATGGGTGCCTCTCAGAGTTGGAAGCGAGGAGACCTGTAGCTGCCTCTTCCATCTCTTTCATTTACATAGGGTCCAAAGCTGAAGAAGACACGTGAGCCAGAAACCGGTGATCACAGGAAAGCTTTGGTCCACATTGTTCAAAATCTTCCAGAGACTTCAGTTTCAGAGAATAGGAAAAGGGGTTTCTCAGAACACCTACATGGAAATAACAGACACTGGGGATACCAATTAGAGGGAAGGCAGGGAAGGGAGTCAGGGTTCAGAAATTACCTACTGGGTACAATGTTCACTATCTGAGTAATGGGCCGCCGGAG
>NW_007148631.1:0-812 GCF_000164805.1 Carlito syrichta | reverse complement strand
GAGTTGTAAGTTTTCCTGCTGCTGTTAGATACAGACCTCAATGCATGGACTGTTGTCATCACTACACACAGCCCTAGGTTTCCCCAGCCCACTCGCGACCACATTCCACAGATCAAAATCGGGTAGGCAGACTCATAGAGCGGCAGCTTTCCACCTTCTGTGTAGAGAGGTTACTGTCAGCACAGACACAGGCTCTGGTAGTTTTCAGACTGACAGCATGCACCATGACAGGCATCTTGCAGGGAACATGGGTGCCTCTCAGAGTTGGAAGCGAGGAGACCTGTAGCTGCCTCTTCCATCTCTTTCATTTACATAGGGTCCAAAGCTGAAGAAGACACGTGAGCCAGAAACTGGTGATCACAGGAAAGCTTTGGTCCACATTGTTCAAAATCTTCCAGAGACTTCAGTTTCAGAGAATAGGAAAAGGGGTTTCTCAGAACACCTACATGGAAATAACAGACACTGGGGATACCAATTAGAGGGAAGGCAGGGAAGGGAGTCAGGGCTCAGAAATTACCTACTGGGTACAATGTTCACTATCTGAGTAATGGGCCGCCGGAGACCCAACGCCCACCAGTGCACAACATGCCAAGGTAACAAACATGCACTTGTACCCTTGCCTCGCAAAAGAAGAAGAAAGCAAAGGAGGTCTCGTATCCCAATTCATTTTATGAGGCGGATGTCACCTTGATGTCAAAGTCCAACAGAGAGAACACAGACAGGCCCCGACTTCAGAGTTCTGCGTAAGATTGTTTGCCTTTACAACGATGCGAAAACAAAAGGCATTCAGTAGAAACAGCACTTCAAGTGCC
>NW_007148630.1:0-959 GCF_000164805.1 Carlito syrichta | reverse complement strand
AGGGAGGGTGTGATTCTCAAACCTTCAGGGGGCAGGGACGGCCCAATCGACTCACGTATGTCTCCTTGACATTTGGGGAGGCAGAGATGGGAAGATGGCCAGAACCTGGGAATCCCAGACAAGGCTGGACACCATAGCAAGACACTACCTCGACCCCAAGCAAAACCCAGAAAACTTTGCATGATGGCAGACCTCGGCAAGATGATCACCTCCAGCCCAGAGTTCAACACCAGGCATGAGACCAGGATGTCAATGAAATGGAAAGCCTATGATCGCAGGAGTTTGGGAGACCAATTTGGCCAGTGTGAGAGCAACCTGGACAACCTGGTGAGGAAAGAAAAGAAAGAAAGAAAGAAAGAAAGAAAGAAAGAAAGAAAGAAAGAAAGAAAGAAAGAAAGAAAGGAAGGAAGGAAGGAAGGAAGGGCGGGAGTAAGGAAGGTAGAAAAAAGAAAGGAATGAAAGAACCATATTCTCCTGCAAACATTCTGCCCTCAGTCCTTCCCCCCCGACACCCTCACATGTGAAGGTTCCTGAAGCTCGGCACCTTTCACCCACAAACCCCCCTCATGGCTACTCCCACTTTGGTGCGGGAGTTCCCAAGCCTCCCTGGCCAGGTTCCTGTCAGCTCTTCTCTCCGAGATGTGAAATGTTCCTCAGGCAGGCTGACCCGTCAACTCAGCAATGAAGTTCTTCTGCCAAGAAAGACAAGGGACACATCCCTCATCAAGGGACATTTCTTGCACCATCCCATTTTTTCTGGATATAAAGACAGTTGCCCTGTGAACACACCACACGCAGTTGAAAATCTGTGTATGATTCTGATGTTTTTGAGACAGGATATGGCTCTGTGGCCCAGGCTGAGCCCAGGGATATGATTGACATTCACGGGCCAGCCTCGAAATCATGGGCTCCAATGATCCTCCTGCCTCAGCCTCCAGAGTGGTCAGGAAGATGGGAAC
>NW_007148629.1:0-747 GCF_000164805.1 Carlito syrichta | reverse complement strand
CAATTTTTAAAAAATCAGTTCTATTAACTGTATAAACAGTGCAATATCACTGCACACTGATTAGAATAGGTAGTTTAAAAGGCTGGCCATATTGAGGTGTTAGTGAATTCTCACATACTGCTTATGGGAATGTAAAATGGTACAGTGATTTTAGAATACATTTTACAGTTTCCTAAAAATTTTCTATTGCAGTCTTAGATATTCACCTATGAGAAGAAAAAGTACACACCCATAAAAAAGAAATGAAACCAAATGTTCATAACACCTATATGTGTAGTAGCTTAAAATTGAAAACAACTTAAATACTGATCAGCAGGTCAATGGACAAAGTTTCAAATATCCATTCAATGAAACACTACTCAGAAATATGGAGAAATGAACAATTGACACACACAGCAACATGAATGAATGTTAGTCATGTGAGTGAAATGTGTCAGACAAAAAAGAGTACAAACTCTGTCATTCTGTTTATATAAATTTCTGGGAATGCAAGCCAAAGTATGACAGAAAGCACAGAAGAAAGCAGTGGTTACTTGGATATGAGGAGAGAAAACAGGAAGTAGAGAAATTTAAGAATGACATGAAGAAACTTTGGGGAGCAATAAATATGTTCATTATCTTGATTGTGGTATTGGCTTCACATGAGTACACCTATGTCATAGCTTTTAAAATTGTGCTCTTCAAACATGTGCAGTTGTCAATTAATCCTCAGTAAATATTTATATATATATAATATGATATATATAT
>NW_007148628.1:0-757 GCF_000164805.1 Carlito syrichta | reverse complement strand
CCTTTTTAGTTCAACTGGCTAGAAAGCAGGTCAACTATTTAAGTCAGCTAGATAAGTCAGATGGTTAGCTGACCTACTAGCTAGGTGGCTGGCAAGTTAAGCTGGCAGGTTAGCAAGCTGGTCAGGTAGGTGGCCAGCTAGTTAAGCTGGCTGGCTAGCCGGTTGACCAACAGGGTGGCTGGCTAGCTAAGCCGGCTGTCTATACCACTGTCCAGTCAGCCAGCTGGCTATTTAGGCCGGCTGGCTAGCCAGGTGACCAGCCCACAAGCTAGCTATCTGGCTGCCTAGGATTCTAGCCAGCCAGGTAGACAGCTAGTTAGGCCAGCTGTCTAGCCGTCTAGCCAACAATGTAGCTAGTTAGGTAAGTCATCTGGCTAGTCAGCTAGCCAGACAACTAGCTAGTCAGCTAGTTAAAACATGTAGCTAGCCAGCTAGTAGTTATGTCAGCTAGCAAGTCAGCTAAATATTCAGTTATCTTGTTGTCAGCTAGCTACTCAGGTTCCTAGCCAGCTTGCTAGTTAAATCTGCTAGCAAGTCAGCTAGCTAGTCAACTTGATAGTTAATTCAACTAGCCAGCTAACTAGCCAGTTACCTAGCTAGTTAACTCAGCTTGATAGACAGCTAGATAGCTTGTTTGCTAGCTAGTTATGTCAGCTAGATAGCCAGCTAGCTAGTCAGTTAACTAGTCAAATCAGCTAGCAAATCACTTAGTTACTTAGCTAACTAGTTGGCTAGCAACTCAGCTATCTGGTCAGCT
>NW_007148627.1:0-5288 GCF_000164805.1 Carlito syrichta | reverse complement strand
GTATTGCACACAGCAATTATTGCTCCCTCTTACGGAGGTGCAAAAACATATTTTCTGGTCCCAAAAGACCAGAAATCTAGGGTTCAGATAAAATGTGAGACGACGTGTAGGGGTCCCATTTGCCACAGAGTAAATGAGAAGTCCCTAGGCTCCAGAGTCGGATGAAAGAATGACAGCCTACCTATAAGTCAGGGGAAAGCAACCAGGGGAACTTGCTGTGGCAGAATGACTTGGGTCCTACCTATACTGTCTCCTCATAGGCGATGTCATGAAATGGCCAAGGGTTTCCATCCTGGCTCTGACACACACCGACCCTGAGATGGTGGGAATGGTACTTACATCCTTTGGGTCTGCGTCTTTATTTCTAAAGTAGAAATAACAGTATTTACACTCAGTTACTGCTATGAAAAAACGTGTGAGGCAGGCATCACATTGCAGAGAAATTCCAGGTATGGGTTACATTGACCTTTTCCCCGTAAACTTTGAAATTTTTACAATTCCCTTTGCCCTTACAAGTACATCTCCAGCAGGTGATGCTCATTTGACTTTCAAATAGGGATATCAGGCTATCGTTTTAAATGAATTTGAGTCCACACACTTCTTTGTTTTGAGTAAATCTATTAATTGAAAGCAGTATAGCTGGTGTCAGACATGGCATCAGTCCTGAAGTTGGCTTGTAAATTTCTGAGTTCTGAGAAGGCCAACCCTAAGTCATGGTGTGTGCTGAAAGCTGTGCCCTTTGCTATGCATGATGCTATGAAAGGTCCATGTTGTGGTCATGCAACAGCACACAACTAACACCAGGGTCTGTCTGTCAGGTGGTCAAAGTGGTCAAGCAGTCCCTGAGCATCCCTGCGGGGGCCAACAGGGCCACGAGGATCACTTGTGCCTTACTGCAGTTGTTAGTTTGGCTTGTCACATCTCCATAGATTGGGCCAGTAGGAAGACAGTGAGCCCAAATGGATCCAAAGAGTTTTTTCCTCGCAGGCACAGCAAAAGCAAGATCAGCATTGTGTCAGCACCATGTCCCTAGTCCCACAGTGTGACGCGGAATCAGAGGTTCTCGGTGACAGTGCAGGTGGTGCGTCACTCTCTGCCTGGGAGGAGCCCACAGCCGTACTCTAAGGCCGTGAGCAGTCGTATACCTCACAGCCGTGCCCTATGTTGAGTCAAGGAGGCCCAGACTGGGCTCAACTGGAACCAGGGAGATGGAAGAAGAATGGCCTTGTGTCTACCTCCAACAAGATAGGGAGGCCGACCAGGAAATGCCTGTGGCAGCTCCTCACCATGCTGGTTATGTCCCCTTGCTCCGAGAGGAATCACCAGGTGATCCGTCAAGACTCAGGTTGGACTTCAGCCTAGCTTGGCCCACACGGCCTATGTGGTGACATGCAAGAGCTCCAGGGTTCCACGGCTCAGCCCTCACCCTATAGTGTGTGGCACAAAGCAAAAGGCCATGTGGAAGGTGCCTATGAACATGGGCCGTCTATAATAATGACTCCAAAATGGAGGAGGAGGGTTTTCTCTTAGGGCCATCACAGAATATCCATCACAGCAAGACCCATGATTGGTGCCTGCCACGTTACAGGAAATATCTGGCCTGCTGGAATTGATAAGAGCAACAGCACGTGGTGCTTGCTGTGGGGGACATCACACTCTGGTGGGGCAGGCAGATACCTAAACAGAAGAGCAGTTCAAATGCAAGGAGAAATACAGGGAAGATGCCCGGGGGAAGAGAGTGGAGTGGCAAGAAGGGTGGGGAGGCACCCAGGCTCCTTTTCAGCGTGAAAAAGACCCACAGGCTTTCCCATTTCCGCTGATCCTGGGTTTACACATTTGTCTATGCTGGTAGGAGGCTGGCTGACATCTACATCTTGTGCTCGAAAGCTAAGATAACCGGATTGGCCTCATCCATATTGAAATACTCAGAACGGTCCCGTTTCATACACAATATAAATCTCTCGACCCAGTTAGCCCCATTTTCTGCATTGGATAATTGACGATGAGAGGTGATAAGTCCCTTAGTACAGGCCAGAACATGGGTTCCTGATGCAGTCAGTCTTCAACCTAGCATTCCGGGACCCGTGTGCACTTTTCATTAGTGCCATTATGTTGTTGTTGTTTGTCTTAGAATTGTCCTCTATCTTAATCCACATTCGCCACAAATACTTTGTCTTTCTCTGCTTGCCGCATGAAGCTTTTGTTTTTATGTCATCTGGAGTTATTTGGGCAGCTTTGTTGACAAAATGCAAAAATATTTTTTAACGTGCAGCATATCACTTTGCATTCCCGCCAGCACAGGGCGAGGGCTTCAGTTCTTCCTCATTCTTGCCAACACTTGCTATGGTCAGTCTTTTTCATTTTAGCCATTTTAATAGGTGTGCAATCGTAGTTCCATGGGAATTTACTTTGCATTTCATTACCTTGATTGGATTTTCATGTGCTTTTTTGCCATCCACATATATACTTGCCTCTCCAAAATTTCTTGCACGTGTTTTATTTTGTTGTCTTCTTTTGATTTCTGTGAGGATCTACTATTTATTTTGTTTTTCCTGGTATTCTGGCAGTTTATAGTAATACCACTTGGTCTAAGAATAAACTCGTTCAAGATTCTTAGGACCCTCGCTTTTCAAGAGCACTCGTGCATTATTTCTTGGAAAAATTTCTCAGTCTTTTCTTCTGTTTTCAGTCGCTGAAACTTTTCATAGTGTAATTCCGGACCACCTGTACTAAGACTTTATTTTTTATTCTTCGCTACTTTTGATGTTTTATTCAACTCTCTGGAAGATTTGCTCAACTCGTCTTTACATGTATTCTGTGGAATGCTTATCCTCTGCTCCTGATTTCCAGGAGACTTAAGCCAATGTCCCAAGCATTCTAAATGAATGCCCCCAACAGACATATACAACTTAGCCAATTAACATTTCCGTGTTCAGTTTTTATTCCCAAATTATGGAAACATCCTCTAAAATATTGGAAATTCATCATTACCCTCTTCAGAGGAAGGGACTACATAGCACTGGCTTTGTGTGTTGCCTGTAGACCTACAAGTCCTCACATTCCCCAACCTTGGCCACTCAGATGTTTTCTTGAACAGGATAAAGGAAGGTCTGTGGCGAGAGGAATTCTCCAGTCATATCAACGGTGGAGTACTTTTGTTGAGCTAAGCTCAATTTGAGCTAGCTGAAAGCCAGGGAAAGTGGCTGAATTGTCATTTCGCCAAGTCACCAGATGACTGTATTTAATTCAGAAATTTGGGTGAGGGGGCACTCAAAGGGCAGACAGCCAATGTAGGCCATTAGAGAAGACGGGGGACATTTTGCTTACAGAAAACGATAAACCCCTGAGGTCTGGTCTGTTCAGCTCAAGTCTACTCACTAAAGATGCTTGGAAATGTCTTTTTCTTGCTCAGGTTTTGGATCACATCTGTTGCCAGCAGCTGTGAGGCTGCATCAGACACCATGCTGAAGATGGGTTGCAGCCCTCTTTGGCCCAGGACCTTGGGAAGACATGCTTACTAGGCTTCCTCTTGCAGCATGTGTTACCAATGAAATCATAATGTATGGAGCCTTCTGAGTGAGTCTCTTTCCCCTCGCACAGAGGATTTGTCATTCAGCCGAGTCGTTACGTATTTGCTTCTTTGTATTGCTGATTAGTATTTAAGTATATGGGTATATCACAGATTTGGCGTCCATTAACCCGTTGAAGGACATTTAAGTTCTTTTCAGTTCTTGGCTATTATGAATGAAGCTACTCTGAATATCTATCCGTGGGTTTTGATAAACATAACTTTTATTTCTCTTAGATTATTGTCTTAGAGTGGGATTGCTGGGTCATAGAGTAAGTGCACATTTTACTTCATAAGAAACTGCCAAGCTGTTTTCTAACGTGACTTTATCATGTAGTATCCTGCCCCTCACCCTCAGCGAGGTCTGAGAGTTCTGGTCACACTGTATTTAGAAAGCTCTTGGTGCCCTCCAGGTTTGGAGGACTGGGTTTTTGTTTCCTTGTTTCCTCGTGTCAGCCATTGGCATATGTTGAAAACTTGTATGTACTTGTTGGCCATCCATATATCTTCTTTGGTGAAATGGGTCTTCAGAATTTAGCTGAGTTTTCCATTGGTTTTGTTCCTTTTTATTGAGATTTGAGAATTCTTTATATGTAAACAAGTACATTATTGCCCACATGTGGCTGGGATTTTGTTCTAACCATATTTTGAAGAACTTGGATCATTAAACTCGAAGGTATCTCTCAACTCTTTTATAAAAATAGAGATGGGGTCTTGCTGTATTGCCCTGACTGGCAGGAACTCCCGGGCTCTAGTGGCACCCCCACTTCAGGCACACAAATAGCTGGGACTACAGATGTGCACCACCCCCTTGTCTGGCTTCAGTTTTTTGATGCATCATGTTTATGGTGTCTCATGGAAGAAATCTTTGCCTGTCTGAAAGCCATAAGTATTTCCACTGTGATCTTTTCTAGAAATGTTGCATGTAGCATGTTATTTTTAGCTTGATAATGAATGTGTAATGGATATCGGGTTAATATTTTATATGGAGTGAGGTATGGGGAAAGGGTCGTTTTTCCCCTGTGGAGTCCGAATATTTTGACAGCCGTTCTCCAAAAGCTAATCTTACTCCTTTGGCTTTGTACCTTTCTGAAAATCGGTTTTTCACATCTGTGATTCTATTTCTGGTCTCTGTTCTAATCTGTCGATATGTCTTCCCCAATACCATGCTATCTTGATTACTATAGGATAAAAGACAGTCGTGGTATTGGGTAGTGTGAGCCCCCCATTAGACTTCTTTAGAATTGTTTTGGCTACCGTAGGTCATTTTCCTTTCCACATCATTTTGAACATTGGCTTCAATGAAGTGGATGAGAGGCGAAAGGCCTGAGGATACATTGAGGCACTGTTGCTTTCAAGGGCAGCAGGCAAATGTGTTATTACCTGCAGAAGCACATACAGGACCTGGGATGTTTTTTCCTCCTTAGCATGAAAACGATCCAATGTAGAAAGAGTTGGTGATGGTTCCAGAGAGAGGAGTGAGCACTGCAGGAGCAAAATCCCTGGGGAGGTGGAAGCCATGAGATTGTGAATTGAGGCGAGCGGGCCGGTCTCAGTTAGGAGCACTGTGTGCAAAACGCCGGCAGAAGTGCCAGGGGAGGCCCAGGCAGACTGGTTTTGGGAGGCTCTCAGAACGCCCACATGTCTTCTCTAGGAATTACTTGGGGAGGTCATTCAGATGGAGGGCGGTGTCTAGCATTGTGGAGGAGTATTGTAGTTG
>NW_007148626.1:0-23927 GCF_000164805.1 Carlito syrichta | reverse complement strand
ATTTGAACATACTGAGCTAAACGGATTCTTGTGTTCTTTTCTCATTAGTTGTTCTTGTTTTGTGTATGGACTTTTTCATTTTTTTCTCTGGCTAAGTTTGTCAATGTTGAAACACCTCCTTCTGAATTCTTATCATCTCTTCCTTGAGTTGTTTTATTTCTGCTCTGTCAACATCCTTCACAGGTGTTATGGGTTGAGTTGTGCCCTTTCAAAGAGATATGTTGAAGTACTAAACCCCAGAATCGTGAATATGAGTTTACTTTGAAATACAATTCTTGTAGATACAGTCAAGTTAAGATGAAGTCATTAGAGTAAACCCTAACCCAATATGACTGGTGTCCTTAGAACAAGAGGAAAAAGTCATGTGAAGGCAGATAAGGAAGGAACATCACGGGGTGGCAGAAGCAGAGGTCGAAGTGCTGCAGTTGCAAGTCAGTGACAAAGATCACTTGCAAACCAACAGAAACTGGAAAGAGGAAAGGAGGGATCCCCCTTTGCAGGTTTCAGAGGGAGCAGGGCCCTCTTGATTTTAGACTTCGAGCCTACAGAGTAGTTTTACAATAGGTCCGTGGTTTTAAACCACTCAGTGTGTGGAACTTTGTCACAGCAGCCTAGGAAACAACATGGGCAGTCTTTTATTAAATTTGGAAAACTTCATATCTAAATGTTTGGCTAGATATTTCATGCCTTCTATGCTCATAATGTCTTACTTCTTTTTCTCTTGATGACTGCTGCGTTTTTTCTTTCAGTACCTTTAAGTTGCTTCTGTGCACACTCCTTTTTGGTAACCCTTATGAAAACAATTGGAGTTTTCTGGCTTGTCTTTTTGCAGGAGATCCCTTCAGAGATTAACTTTTTCCTGATATTTTCAGGGACCCGTTTCTCCAAGCTTTGTTTTCATTATTTTTGACTCAGCTTTGTTGTATTTCAACCAGCAAAGCTTCTACGCATCAAACTCTGCCTTGATTCCCGGATACCTCAGCAGTTCTTGAAAGTGATATTAAAATATTAGATCGTGGTGAGATCCTTTACCTGCAGGGATTCTGTTTTGGTGGTATTTTCTCAGATCTGCCACCACTGGGATGATTACTATTCATTTTCAGTGAGAGAGGGGGATGGCTTTCCAGACCAATCATAGCTACTTTGGAAACCCATATATCTTGTTGGTGGCTGATTTTGAGCATGCAGATTATATCTATACCCTGGCTTTCAATCAGTAGAGTTTGAGGATTCTTTTTCATTCTTTTTTTTTTTTGCTTTTGTGTAGGGTTTGCAAGAGGAGGAAAATTGCTGCCTCACATCCATATCTGACATTGAACCCTTCAGCTTTTTATTTCTTTTTCTGCGTCTCATTGTTCATTCATTTCTCATTTATTTCTTGCTTTTGGGTTGATAGATTTTGAAAATACATTCTTACGCTATCTTACTTTCATCGCTTTGTTAAAAGTTATTCCTCTATTCCTATTTTTACATCGGTTACCCTGCAGCAACTGACAAACATACCTACCTCTAAAAAAGAGTTGAAATATGTCTGTACTTCCTTTGGACACTGTAAAAATAGTTGCATTAATTCTGATCAGCCACCTGCATTTTCTCGCCGTTTTCTGACAGATGATTTTTCTCCGCTTTCCTTTCCACTCCTTAGCTTCCTCGGATTTATTTGCGGGCTCCCCTCTTTATGTGCCTTTCCTTCCTTCGCTCACATCCTTTTATCCTCGCTGCCCTTGGTTTTTAGTACAGCTGTTTTCTCTCAGGGAAGCCCTGGATTCCGTGTTTTCTGCCACTCTGGTTGCAGTTTAATGCTCCCTTGCGTGAGTAGGTGGGCGAAGCTTGTAATTACTGGATTGGAAGCTCATCACTATCTTTTGAGGTTTATTTATTATAATTTTCCCAGCATCTGAGTACTTTGTGGTATGAGTACTTCACTCCATGTAAGTACTGTTCTTACATACCATAAGCATTGAGTTCATTTTCTGTTGCTGCATAGCAAATTACCACAAACTGGACAGCTTAAAATAATACAAGTCTATTATTATCTAGAGTTTTTGTAGGTCAGTTATCTGAGTGCAACAATTTAGGCTTTCTCTAGTAATTAAGGGCTTTTGGGGGTTTTTTTGAGTTGGAATCTCTCTCCGTCACCCAGGCTGGAGTGCAGTGGCATGCTCATGACCACCCCAGCGTCGACCTGCTGGGCTCTGGTGATCCTTCTGCCTCAGCCTTCCAAGTAGCTGGAACTACAGGAGCATGCCACCATGCCCGGCTGATTTTTTATTTATTGCAGAGAGGAGGTCTCACCAAGTTGCCTGGGCTGTTCTCGAACCTGTGGGCTCAGGTAAGCCTCTCACCCCAGCCTCTCAAAGTGCTGGGATTACAGACTTGAGCCACCGTGCCTGGCCATAATTTAGGGTTTCTTAATCATACTCATTTGGTTTCATCTTCCTTCCACTGGAATTCCAAAGCCACTCTCACTCTCAATATTAAAATCTGTATTTGTTTTCAATTGCGGCATAGCAAATTACCACAAACTCAGCAGCTTAAAGCAAAGCCATTTATTGGTTCATAATTTAGAAGGACAGAAATCTGGTGTGGCATATTCGGGTTCTCTGCTCAGGATCTCATCAGTCTGAAATCAAGGTGCTGTGGGCTGTGTTCTCATCTGGAGGACTGGCTAAGGAGGAATCTGCCTCCGGCTCATTTGTGTGGTTGGGAGAATCCATTTCCTTCTGGTTGTAGGACTTAGCTTCTGTTTGCTTGCTAGCTGTCAGTTGAGGCCACTCTCACATCCTAGATGTATTTCTCACCATGTGATCCCTTTAACCTTCATAACAGCAGTAGCACATCAAATCCTCCTGTTTTAAATCTCTGACTTCCTCTTCTGCCATCAGCTGGAGAAAATTTTCCACTATGTAAGGACTCATCTGATTAAAAAACAAATTTTCCTATCTTAAGATCAATTGATGTGGGAACTTGATTACATCTGCCAAATCCCTTCACAGCAGTACCTATGTTAGTGTTTGAAAAAACTGGGAGAAGTTGTATACCCCACAGGACAGGAATCTTGGCCATGGGCAGAAGGGGAGGTGGTATCTTAGAATTTTGCCTACCATAAACATGAGGTTTACTGAAATTTTCTCCTGAGCTGACTTAATAACGCTATGCTATTTCATTTTGGGGGCCAAAATGATGTGTCGAATATTCCAAATATTAATGAACGTAATCTAAATGTGGGGCACCACTGATTGTTCTCCATGGCCTAAAAAACTTAATGCCCTGATAATAATCCATTATGATAACGTAATAGCCTGAAGTAGAGGTAACCTTTGGTCCAAATCTTGTTTTCAAAAATTAATCCCTTGACATAAAGTCAACCATAGTCTTGATAGTTAAAAGAAACAGTGACTAGGCTTCAAGAATATTTGTGTACATCTCTCTCTGTGTGTTATGTTAACATGAAATGTTATGGGAGAATATTAGTTTAAGGAAACGGGACAGATATGTAAACACAGAGACAAAATAAGGTCATGTCCTTACAAGTTTTAGAGATGAATAGTGTTGCAAATACCAAACAAAATCAAATCATAGAAAAGGAGAAAAGATCAAATAAATACATCAAACTTGCTGATTTTTTCCAGTCTCTATTTATTTATTTTATTTTTTTAATGTGCTTTAGGTTGATCATTGTTTCCCTTACTCAGTTATGCAGAAAAGATAAAGTGATAGGAAGGGTTTACCACGGCAAATAGTAAATGGACCCATGGCATCTAGAAATTGAAGTTTATTTTAAGCTACTTGCAAAGTGAGAAGAATAAAGATTTAGAAAAGATAAAGCACAGATTGTGTAATTAACCCCTGATTGATGAGAATTTGACTTAACCCTGAGAGTTCCTCCTTAATAGGGACACTGAGTTTTCTCCTGTTAATTCCTTGAACAAGGCTCCAAAGATTGAAAAGGAAAAAGGATTTATCACGCTAGAGAAAACAAATCTTACGTAACAGGAGGGAAGAATTATAGGCCAAACTTTTCTATGATTAAAGTATAATTTGACACTAACCAGTTTTTCGTTTTATTTAAGAATGCTATAAAAAGGAATGGAATCACAAACCTGACTTACAAGAAAAATATCAGAAAATAATAATACTAGGGAAAAATTTAGTAAAAATAATGAAACATGATGTAGAAAGTAGGCACTTTAAATTCACATGACCAGACTCGGTTTTAAAGAGATGGAGGGGAGACACAAGCATTTAGAAGTCAACAGGAACAAGACTGTTCTATTTCTAAACCATAACGTAAAAAGGAGGCAGATTGATTTAAAGAACACTGAATTTAAAAAAAAATGAACAGAGAAGGTAGACAATCAGATATGTGTAAAAAACAAACTTCAAAAATAATTTTAACATCACGGTTTTAGACAGATGGGGTCAGTGGCTCCTTTTAGAAGGTTCATGGTAGCAAATGTGATGACCACTGAACTGAATAACTCCAACAATTGTTTCTTTGACAGAGCTTCAGTTAGTACCATCTGATGTGCAAGAGACACTCTTCAGCTTTTCATGCATGCCTGCAGCTATCACAGTTACAGAAGGAATTTAAACATTAAAGGAACATTCCTTTCTTTAGACAATTCAGACAATAAAACTTGCTTTTTCCACTATACGCCCTCTAAAATGAAGTACTGATGTGACACTCCCATTAAATCTGTAAATTATTTTACATGGTATTTTGCTATTATTTTTCAAAAACTGCTGTCATGAAGTTATTTCATCTCAGAGATAGACCACTTATGTAGAGTGTAATCAACTTCTTGGTAGTAATTACTCGGTTTTCATGATCTGATTCCTGATCAGATCTTTTTTCTTAATGATTTACTCTTCCACTTGAAAAATAGATTTTCAAGTTTTCTTGCTAGGTGTTTGTGTGACAGCAATGAAGAAAACTCAGCCCTCGGGGACCCTGCTATCTAACTGGGAAGAGCACATCAGGGAACACACAGACGCAGAAGGTGCAGGGCTCTTAGAATCGAGAGACCCAGTTTAGACTCTCAGCAAAGTCATTTTTCAGGAAGTGACATTTAAGCTGAGACCCAAACGATGATTTGTAGTTTGCCAAGGAAAGAAACCCAGAGAGACAGAGAGAGAGAGAGAGAGAGAGAGAGAGAGAGAGAGGGAAACCACATAAGCAAAGACCTGGTGTCAGGAAGGAAGGAACTTTGCAGAGGGGGTTGGAGAGAGGACAACGGAAGCCACGTCAGAAAGGCAGGGGCTAAGTCACTGTGGACCTGAGCCTGCACAGAGAACTGGTTACTGTCTTTGGAGGAATGGAAAGCTGTTCAAAGGTTTTGAGCAAGAAAGTGGTAAAGTCAGATCTGCACCTTTTAAAAGGTCACGTTAACATCTTTTGAAAGGTTATTTGTAGGAGTCCGCCCCAGAACTGCACTGGACATGCCCCACTGATGAATGGGGAGCACCATCTGAGCCTTATTTCCTACACATAAAACTCTTAGTACTGCATGATATGCCATGATGGGAAGAGCACAAGACAGTACAAACATGGGAGTATGTGAGAATCTCCCAGTCGGGCGCAGTGGCTCATTCTGCAATCCCAGTGCTCTGGGAGGCCAAGGTGGGGAGAGGATTGACTGAGTCTGGGGCTCGAGACCAGCCCGGGCAGCTTGGTGAGACCTCGCCTCTACAATAAAAAATCACAAAAATTAGCCGAGTGTGGTGGCGTGCATCTGCAGTTCCAGCTACTTGGAAGGCTGAGGCGAAGGATTACCTAAGCCCAGTAGGTTGAGGCTGCAGTGGCCGTGAACTTGCTACTGCACTCCAGCCTCAAAAAAAAAAAAAAAAAAAAAAATGTCCCTTGTCTTGAATAAGTGATGGAGACATAGCGATATCAGGAAAATTATTAGAAAGGAAGTGACTTCTTTACTGAGATCTGACAATGAATAAAAATGAGGTAGTAAAGAAATGATAGGTGAGTGTAGAGAGAATATTGCAGGTGTCTGGAATGATGTGTGCAGAGACCATGAAGCTAGAAAAATCACTCATATTTAAAGAGCTAACATTGATTCTGTTATCCGAATAGTTAAATGCTCTACTTCTTGATCTGCTTCAGAGTGGGGAAGGGACAAGGAATATGAGATGACATTGAAGGAGACCACCTATAGCATAAAGAATTGGGAACTTAATCCAAGGGCAATGAGAAGCTCTTGCAACATTTTATCTTTAAGTACAACAGAGAGTGTTTTTCAGAGAATCAGATGAGCATTTTAGAAAGGTACCTGTGACTGCAGTGTGACTCCAAATTGGAGGGATGAGGACTCGAGGCAGGTGGCTTGGGTAGGATGCAGGAACTTACGCCAAGGCTGGTGGCATCCTGAGCAAGAGAGCAGCCATCTTGGTGGGGGGAAGTGGGTGCACTGAGAATGTATTTATAATGTGGCATCCACGGGGCTTGGAGGGTGACTGAGCGTGAACAGACTCTGGGGCATCTGATTTAGCAACTGATGAGATGTTGCTGTCAAGATAGAGGACGATTGAGAATAAACCAGCTTTGGATGAGGACAAAGGAAGTCATAATTTGGTTTCAAATGGACTGGGTTTTAATGGTCTTTGGCTCATGCAAGTGGTGTCTGGTCAGCAGTTTGATAGGAGGATTGAGCTCCAAAGCGATCTCACTGATAACTTGAGAATACATTTTGCTCTACAAATATGCAGGTAAAACTGGGATTTTGGAGTCAAGGGGGAAAGTGATATTATTCTTGAGTATCTGCTGGGAGTTACTCCTCAGTGGTCCTCACATGGGGCTCCTCCCACTGCAGTAACCCCTGAAGTGGTGCCTTCTCCACATTTTGCGGACCGAAACCAGCTCAGAGCTTAGTCAGTGCCAGAACTGGAGTTACCAAAGGCTGCCTGGCCCCAGACCCACACTTTTAACCATTTTGAGATATCACTGCTCAAGAGACCTTAGAGCTCACCTGACCCAACCTCTTCATTTTATTTAAGGATTTTTAGTTAAAACTCCCGATTTGATTTATTTTTATTACTTGAAGGGTAATAGCACAATGATTAAGAACAAAGACTCTAGAGCCTTAGAAAGCTCTGCCACTCACTACATGTTGCCTCTTGGTGAAGTCTCTCTCTGTCTCTTTTTTTTTTTTTTGGAGAAAGCAGGATTTATTGAGAGGACAGAAAAGCTCCCACAGTGGGAGAGGACCCGAGGAGGTCACCCTCTTGGTGAAGTCTCTTAACCTGGTTGTGCCTCAACTTCCCCATCTGTGAAATTATGAGTTCTCACTGTAAGGGACACTGCCCCTCATACAGTAGGTACTGTTTTATTATTATTATTTTATATATTTGTAGACACGATGCATTCTTGTAAAAGGTTCAAAGAATATGTAAGCATGTACAGTAAAATATGCAAGCCCTCTTTTACCTCCCTTCTCCTTAGGGTTAACTAGCTCAGGGTGTGTGTTTCCAGTTCTTAAATGTCATATTTATGTATTTTTTGTATTTGTCTCAACACCTCTGTGTAGCCTAGCTGCATCTGAGCATAAGTGGAATATCACTTTACACGCTATTCTCCAACTTCCTTTTTTCTCTTGCATCATCTGTGTCCTGAAGATGGCTCCACGTCAGGCTATATGTGAATTTCTCCCATCCTTTCTAACGGTCACACCCGCAACATAGCAAGGATTCAGAATGATTTTTTTACCCCCTATTGATAACCTTCTAGGAAGTTTTCAGGCCTTCAGAAAGGATTTTTCTTACAAGCAATGTTGCAATAAACATTATTCTACACTTTAGGGGATACATCGTCCTTATCTGAGAATTTTTGTAGGAAACGCTCCAGCGGTGGTGTTCTTAGCCTTAAGGGTTGCCCACCGGACACACTTTGCCTGCCTGGGGTGGCATTTAAGGAGCTGCCCCAGCAAACACAGAGAGACTCTAGCCACAAGACTGCTAAGTTGATCTAATTATGGGTTAAGTCAAACCGTTTTTGAAATTTAACGATGTTTACACTGATTACAATATTTTCACTACGTTTGGCACAGTCTGAGATGGGGGACATCGTGAAATTCTTTGTGCAGTAATGTTAATGCGTATTATCATTGTTGCTATCACCAGTGTTGAGTGAGTACCTTCCAGATACTGTGTCAAACACCTTGCCTAGATATCTCACTTAATTGCCACGACAATATAATCACTCTCACTTAAACCTGATTTAAATCCAGCAGCCTGGTTGAAGTGCAAGGGAGATTGTGTGTATGTCCCCTGGTTTATACACCAAACTGGCTTTCATTACTTCTCTACTGAATTATTTTAGATCTGAGCCATAAAAAAGTAAATTCCTTGTCTTAATATGGTAGAGTTGGTCTTCCTATTGTATCATAAAGCGTAGCAACAAACATTTTAGAAAAGCAGATGCATTTAATCATATCCTTTCTGAATAAATTCTGTATTAAAATACTAATTTTTTGTGGAGATTCTTATTTTTGCCACCCTTTATCTATTTCTTCATTTAAAAAGTTTTCTGAAGCCATAACTGTGTGTCAGGAACTGTACTGAACTCAGAAAGTGAGTGACGATCAAAGGCAACCTGAGCCTTGCCTTGGGGTAACTTGCATTTTAGCCTTATTTACACTTGACTGAGAACAGTTACTACAGATTTAGTTAAAAAATAAAGACCAATAAGAAAGTGAGAGGAAAATTACAAGCATCTAATTTTGCCCACTTAATATTTTTTGCTTCAGGCACGTTCTTGGGCAGTACATAAAAACCATGGAAAGAGTAAATGGTTCATATACGTCATACACTGAGTGTTTCTAAAATACTGGTTTAATTCCTAACTTATTACTTTTATTGTATAACTGTATAGGATCCAGGTACATTCCAAAGGAACATCTCACACAGACATTTAAAAGAAGCAGTAAAAATGACGACAGTGTGAGAAAATGGGTATTTTATCCATTTTTAATTATGCTTTTAACATAGAAGCTGAATCACCCTTGGACAAGTAAGGTTCGTTGGGAGTCAGATAAATTTATGAATGTTCAATCTCTACGCTATTTCTACCTGAGACCATTTTTCTTTAAAACTAACAGCTCAACACCCGTTTCTCAAAGATTCAGCTAAACACAGCCAACAGCCTCCGTAGCGTCCACGCAGGGCTCTCCCTTTCCTGCCACCGAACCTGCCTCCCATCCTCGGTGTCTCAGGCCCCTCGGCAGCCTTTGGTTTTTGGCTTCAAGGCTGGATCCAGGAAGAGGTCCCAGGTAGCCAAACGGCCTGCTCTACCTGGGTCTTATTGTCGCCCCGGGAGACTCATGGGAAGATCAAGGGCAGTGAGAAGTCTGTGGCCTTTGCTCCCCTTGCCTCCTCCCTGCAGGCAGAGACCTGTGCTCCCTCCATGTGCCAGCCTGCCTCTCTGGAGGTGGAGACACGCAGCTCAGAGAGCAGCAGCTTCTAGGATCTTTCTGCCTACGCTTGACTTACCTTAGCTCAGGAAGACAGTGCTGCATTCGGTAGAGGAAAGAATAATGATTCTGAAGTTGGAAGATCTTAATCAGTGTGGCTTTCAAAGTTTCATTTTACTGAGTTGAATGAACGGTGGCAGATCATCGTATCAGTTATTCAGAAGTGATTAATGCAGCTTAAATGCCAATCTGTTCAAAGAGGATTTAAATGCATCACTAAGCTCTTAGCAACTATAAAGATTTGCTTGATTACATATTTCACCATATGGATATCATTTAACTCTTCGGCTTTATCATGGATTTTTTGAGAATAAAAATTATTTTGCAAGAAATTTTAAAAAATTGTGCTTGTTTAAGCATTGCTTTGTTGAGGTTATATTTATGCAATAATTCAAAACCAGGTAATTTAATGCTAGGAATATCATCTCCCATGAGCATAGCTGCAATGTGCTGTGGACACAGTGCACTGACTCTTTTAAGATTTCATAGGATAGGGCAGCTGCTTGCAACTTGAATGTGATAAATCTTCACAAATTTTCTGAAGACTGACTTTGGTGCGGCAACATAGTAGGTGTAGAGATCGCAAGGACTTCACTCTCAGGATTGTCACAGTCTAGTGCCAGACACAGGCATGTAAACACACCTCATGCTGGGAAGCTCAGGAAAGGGAGAGAATAATGTGTCACGGGGGAGGTCGGGAAACGCCTTATCTCACAGTTCTGTCGGTTGGACACAGGTCTCATGGAGCTAAAATCAATGTCAGTAAAACTATACTCACTTTGGAGACTTTAGGGTGGAATCCCTATCCTTGATTTTTCTGGCCTTTAAAAGCCACTCACTCATGGCCAGCTTCCATCTTCAAAGCCACCACATCACACTGACCTCGCTTCTGCCATGACCTGTCCTTTTCTTCCCTTTTAGGAGCTCTTGTGAGTTCAGGGGGCCCACCTGGAGAATCCAGGGGAATCCCTTGTCTTAAAGTAGGCAGATTCACAACATTAATTCCACCTACCACCTCGATTCCCATTTGCCATATAAAACAAAATATTTACAGATTCTGGGGATCAGGACACGGGCATCTTTGGGGGCCATTATTCTGCCTACCACACAAATCATGCAGCTTCAACAGGATTTTGAGATTCGCTTTGTGTGAACATGATAGGGCAGCAGTGTGGCAGGTGCTCCAGAAGAGGCAGGGGGACTTTCAGAGAGACAAGACAGGAGCTTTGCTTCAAAAAAAAAAAAAAAAGAATAGAAGCCGACCTATATAGGGCTTACACCATTTTATTTGTTGTATTTGAATGAAAGAAAATTGACAAATAAAATAATTAATGACCAAAGAGGTATGATCTCATTTGGAATCGTAGACTTAATAATTCCTTAAATGTCCCAAAATTGCAAATTATTTTATTTTCTGGTGCAAAACACACACACACTCTCTCTCTCTCTCTCTCTCTCTCTCTCTCTCTCTCTCTCTCTCAATAGCTACAATTAAATCAAATTTGTGGCAAATGTGCAATAACAGACGTGCATGTGTGTGAAGGGTTCAGGTAAGCAAAGTCAGGAGCTCCATACACAGGCCTGACTCACAAAGGACTCGCTGTAAAAGAAGGTAAAAGTGGCTTAGCTTGTCATCCCAGCACTTTGGGGGGCCCAGGCGAGTGGATTGCCTGAGCCCGCGGGTTTGAGACCAGCCCAGGCAAACTGGCAGACCTCAACTCTACCATAAACCAAAAATTAGCCGGGCGTGGTAGCACGCGCCTGTAGTTCTGGCTACCTGGAAGGCTGAGGCGGAAGGATCGCTGGAGCCAGCAGGTCGAGGTTGCGGTGGCTGTGAGCGTGCCACCCCAGCCTGGGCGATGGAGTGAGATTCCAACTCAAAAAAAAAAAGAAGGTAGAAGAGCATCCTGGAGGGCCTAGACTAGGTTGCCGAACCTTCTCAGAATGGATTTCTCAGGCATGGCTGGTTTCATGAGGCTACAGTTGGACCTTCCCCAATTCCTTGTGGGTTGACCCAGGCATCCCTTCAAGTCTCCTGGAAAGTGATCGGGCGTACAGGGCCTGAGAGGCCGCTCTGAAAGGGCTTAGCCTTCATGACTCACTTCAGAGGCTACCCATGGACCCTGCCGAGTACTTCTAAGGACCCCGGGCCTTGGAGAATGACCTGCAGAAATAATTCCTCTTGGGAAGAGACACTGGACGGCATCAAATGTTCAGCATAAGGTGTACGCGTTGGGTAACTGTCATTGTGCCAGATGACCCTCAAGGAACGTTCTGTGGGAGAGGAATTGCGGATGACCGATGAGGGCTCACAGCGGGACTCGGGGTGGGGGTGGGGGCTGGGGGTGGCAGAGCCACGTGACAGAGGCGCAGAGCAGAAGAAGAGGCCCAAGAGTTGGGAGAAGGCATTGAAGACAGACAAATCCCATGTTCAGTCCTAATTATGGTATGCGCTTTCTGAGCGCCACTTGCTGAGGCTGGTGGCATGAGGGAAGGTGGCTTTGGCTACGTGTGCACAGTCTTCATCGATACCACATACTAGTATGTATTGTCTTTCTCCAAGCACTCTCCAGACGAAGCAGCACCATTGACCCGTGGCAGAAAATGGAGATATTTTGTAAAAGCATCTCCACTTACCAGGAGTCAATTAATGGGTTAATTTTAAAAGTGACACTTCTACCACATTCCGTCTCAAAGTCACCTCATGGTCAATGTCATAGTATAGTTTCCAAACCCAATGTGCTTCCTCCTGCAATAGTAAGGATGGTCCTGCAGGCCCCAGAGTCTGTCCAGTCATTGGGGTCACTAAAGCATACTTGGAAAGGAGGGAGAAATAGTTACAGAACTAAAGTGAGCCCATCATAATACTTTGAAACAAAAGTTACAGGATTCTAAAAGTAATTCAAAATATTATCAGAATCTCAATAAAATTATGCAGATTTAAATTCTAAATGGTGTTGTTGCTGTGTTCGGTTTTTATTGCTTACTATCACCACAAACTCATTGTCTTAAAACCACACGAATTAATTTTGTTATGTGTTTCCTGACCACGGGTCAGGGGTCCTCTGCTTGGGGTCTCATAAGGCGGAAGTCAAGGTGCTACCTGGCTGTGTTCTCATCTGAAGGCTCAGCTGGGGAAAGAACTACTTCCAAGCTGCCTCACATTATTGGCAGAATTTACTTCCTTGTGATTGTTTAACTGAGGTGCCCACTGTCTTGCTAGCTATCAGCCGGGGACCCCTGTCAGCCTCCAGAGATTCCTCTCAGGTCCTCACTCTGTGGCCCTCTATCTCAGCAACACTTTCCCACCACAATCCCTCTCATGCTTCTAATAGCTCTGACTTCCCCAAAGTTCCAATTAGGTCAGGTTTGCCCCAATAATATCCCTACCTTAAAGAAAATTGTGCCATATAACACAACTTAATTACAGGAATAAAACATGTTCTAGTTGCCGTTCCAAGGTTTAGGTGGGATTTGTATACTGGGTGGATAGGGTATCGCTCTGGAGAGACATCTTTAGAATTTTGCCTGCCACGACTTCCAATTTTATAGCACAGAAAGGCATCTTAGCTATCACAGCAGGAGGCATCTTAGCTATCACAGCAGGAGGTGTAGATTTCCTGGATATCAACCGGTGTCTGCCGTCCGTCCCCACCTAACAAATCATTTTCATACCAGGTTATAAAAAACCAACTGGTCATTCATCTCATTCAGAAACATATAATATGGATTTTGTAATTCTAGTTTTTCTCACTAAGGTGTTTGAGCACATACTAGCTGGAAAAGTTTGCTTGCCATCAGCTCTACACAGTGCCATCCTCAAACCGTCCATCAGCATCCAGAGGTTACCAATATCTCTCTTTTAACTACTGAAGTTAGCAAAAATCTTCTTCGTATCATAAACACAATGGAGAATAGAAAGCTAGAAAATTATACACCTACGTTTCGATCAAAAGAAAGGAAAAGATCATTGTCTTCCCACATTCATTGTACCTTCTAGTGGCCAACCTGTTAAGATCAGCCAGTCTCATGAAACTGCTTCCTAGTGAAAATAGCCCGTGAAGCTGAGATGGGAAGCTGAGATAGATAATAGAAAATTTCTTAGGAGACGGATTACTAGACTGACTTGCCACTGGCTCCATAGAAAAGAAAGAATAAATTAGTAGTTACATCTCAAATACCTGATAATTAGACATCCTTGCAATAGGGGTGGGAAATTCAATATACAAAGAAGTGGAAAGTGTTGATAGTAAAAGGAAAGTAAAGCCTGAAAGAACGTTGTAATTTGTATTGAATATGGCAAAAGCAGAAAACAAAGCTAGTTCAAACCCTGAAGAAAAACGAAATGAAATATAAATGAAAAAAATTAATTGGCTCAACAAATCATGACTAGTAAGAAAATTATAATGACAAAAATTTTACCTCTAGGCATGGGATGAAATGAAGACAAAAATATTCCTGTTAATTTCAACCTATTTCTGAATGGCAAATTGCTTTGTCCTTCTTCCTCTTTTGAGTCTCCAGGTCTGAGGAATTAGTTAAGAATTAGCAACATGGCTGCGATTTATTTAGACAGAATGACTGTGAGCTTACTTTCATGGTGGTCACTCATTTCTTCCCATTTCCAAGCAAACCATTTCTCCACTGAGAGGTGGCATCTATCCCTTCAGCCCTAATAATCTGGATTTGCCTGCAGACTGTGGTGGTGGCACTTCATGACTTCCAAGGTTAGGTCATAGGAAGCCTTGCAGCTTTTGCCTGTGGGTCATGGAATGCAGGGGACTCCAGGGGAGTCCAGGCTCCATACAAAATCTCTGACTAGTCTGAGACCACATGCTGAGAGGAATCCCAAGCCAGTCCCATGGAGAGGCGGTGTGGAGTGCAATATACCCCAACAGCTACCATCTTTTTAGTCCACCCCATTCCATGGTGTGGATTCCAAGTGTAGAAGTGCAGCTTTCAGACTACTCCAGCCCTGGCTGTCATCCGAGAGACTGCAGGTGAGAACTACTCAGCAGAGATTCCAACACCATCATGCCCCACACTGCCAAATCAATGCAACATATTAATTCACTAAGTTATGAGGGAGGTTGTTCTATGCAGTGACAGATCACTGGGATAAGATGACTATGGATTGGGACATGGATAGTAAAGAAAGAAATTCCACGACTGCAGAATTTTGGAGTAAACAAAATTTAAAGGTGACACAGCTGAACTTATGAGTTTACAAAAGGGAAGACCGATGCTCAAAGAAGCTGCGACTTGCTGAAGGTCACCCAACAAACTGGTAGCGGAATCAAAGCAAAAACTAAGTTTTCAACATGCAATGCCCTTTCACTACGCAAAGAGTCTCAGGTTTCTTAGTTGGAGAAGCATCAACATCCCTTCATAAGTCAGGGGCACAACTTTGCAGAAAAATGAAACTTCTTCTCACCATCTGGCTTCCAAACATGGGTGAGAATTGTTGAACCATGTCTGCACTCCTACTCCCAGACAGAGGACAGACTCCAAGAAGCATAGAACGTCTGGAACCTCAGGGGGTAACCTAAGCAGAGCTTGTTATAGGCATCCAGGAAGCAATTCCTGGTCGCTGATCTTCATAAGATCAGCAGGTAAACAAAATGACAATATCACTTCTCCTTTTAGACAAATATCAGCTGGTTATAGCAGCCTCTACCCTCCCTGGCCAGTGGTCAGGAACCATGACTGCAGCCACGTTACTTCAGAGGTCGACTCAGAACCTCAAGGCTCATAATCTTCCCCCATGTTTCTCATCTCTGCCGTCTTTGGGCAGCCCCTTAAGTCCCAAACCGCAAGCTCCGAGGGAAGTCTCATTGCTTCTACTCCGAGCACTTCTCTTCTTCTCTCACTGCAGTCCTGCCTTCCTTCCAGCTCTTTTCTTCTGTGTCCTCTGGGAACCTCTTATATTTTCAGAGAAGATTATTTCAACACCATCACAGACTTCCCCAGTAGAGCACAACGTTTGAAAGTGTGGCTTAGCCTCAACAGCCGGGATTTCTAACGTAGACTCTGCCCCTTACGAGCCACAGATCTTTATAAAGTCACTTAATGCCTCTGGATTTCAGTTTTTTCTACTGTAAAGTGAAGGCACTCATTGTGGAGATTAAATAAGGTGATGCACATGAAATTCACAGCCTGGTGCCTGGCAAACAAAAGCACTAAAATAAGCAAGATGACTACACACCCTCAATCCCTCTGAAATCTAGACCACTGCTTTCAGTGCCCTTGCAGGACTCATTTTTCCAACAGTTTATCTACCAAAGCACCAGGAAACACATCTAGTAAATGTTCGTCAATCCCTGATCATTGATCTTCATGAGATTAGCAAGTAAACAAAATGACAATATCATTTCTTTTTTTAGACAAAAATCAGCCGATAATAGCAACTTAGACCCTCCCTGGCCAGTGGCATCTTCCAAACTCTGATCATTTTCTCACATCCATAACCATCTTTTTAGTTTCTCCATTTTCGATATTCTTGTGTATGACATCTAAGCCCAAGAGATTTCCAATTTCTTCATGTGTAAATGACTTTTACCATTATTCTACTTCAGCACCCCTGCCACGGACCTATTTGGAACTTGTCATGACCTAGTGTGGTACCATCTTTAAGAATTTTAAATGCAGCCGGGCTTGGTGGCTCAGCTTGTAATCCCGCACCTTTGGGAGGCTAAAGTGAGTGGATTGCCTGAGCCCGCGGTTTCAAGACCCACCTGGGCAGCGAGACCTCATCTCTACAATAAATCAAAAAATCAGCCGAGCGTGGTAGCGCATACCTGTAATTCCGGCTACTTGGAAGGCTGAGGCGGAAGGATCACTGGAGCCCAGCAGGTCGAGGCTGCGGTGGCCGGGAGCAGTCACTGCACTCCAGTCTGGGTGACTGAGTGAGACTCCAACTCAAAAAAAAAAAAAAAGAATTTTAAATGCTTTTAAAATTTGTTGGGGGAAATGTGAGTTACAACAGTTATTTTGAAAAGCAATCTGGTAGCATTTCTTAAAATTAATATAAACATATAATTTAACTCATGAGATGGCTATTTATACTAACTCACTATCTGTTCTCTGTATTATAAATATTTTTTCCTCATCTCTAGCTGGCAGGAAGAAATAAAATAAAAAGAAGAAAAAACATAACATTACAAATACCTTTCCAAGTCTTCTAGTTTGCCTGTCAAAATTCCATTAAAATATTTTGGTGATGCAGAAGTTTTTTAATAGAAATTTTTCTGGATGTACTGCATTTTGCTGGATGAAAGGTGTCAAGATTCACTATTATGCATCACTAAAAATTTTTTTAAATGCACTGCCAACTAAACTGATAGAAGGTTTTCTTGTGAAAAAAATAATTTTAAATGCTTATAAGCCACTCTTTGTTTGTCTCTAGTTCCTTTAAGCATCCTCACTCCCATTCTCTCACCGTACCTGCTTCAAGCCTCAGGAGAAATATCACCATCCTCTGACTCCCTCTGATGCCCCTACCAGCCCCTCCTGAACTCAATGTCCATCTACCAAGGTAAACTCTGCGATATATCCCTTCCTTGACTCTTACCAGATGTCTCAGTGTCTCTGCTTGAAGAGTTCAAATCAGGATTAAACTTCTATTTGCAGATTTTTTTTCAGTTCCACCTTTTTCGCATGGACCCAAATATAAAGGCTGCATCCTAGCACTTTCACTGTCTTTCTCCTTTCATGGTCACAGCCACTTCTGGGTCATGCATAACACATGCATAATGTCTTCCTTGAACTGTCATAGTATTAATTATTAGTGACTCTTCACATCTATGGCATTAGAACAACACACATTAGGAAAACCCTTGCAGTGAACATGTTGTTCATCACATTCAAGATCAATCCCTGACTCCTAGGAGCGCGCACTCTGAAATAAACAATGAATAGACTTTTAGCCAAGAAAGTATAAGTGGTAAGCCTTTTATTTGTACGGATATTAGGTTTGACATTAATTTATCTCTAAAGTACAACCACAGAAGATAGGGGCATTTATGACTAGAATGAATAAAAATGGAGAATAATGGAATTCTAAGTACAGACAGGGAGAAGCTCAGAAAGTCATTTGTAGTTTATAGTCCCTCATTTTAGAACGATTTCACTGAGAAATGAAAGAAGGTTTAGTAAATATTGGGGACGAAGAAGCACCTGTCAAGTGGAGGGCCTGCGGTCAGCATCCAGGCTTGAGATGGAGTTTTTTCCTAGAATGTGCTAGAGGCACACACAGAGGATGCCCAGGGAAGGTTGTGATTTGGAAATGCGGAGGAACAGAAAACCCAGGTGACTGTCCTGTAGCCAAGACTCAGGAATCAAGTTAGGAAGCATAGAGGGGAGGACGTCACCCCAGCAGGAGGCAGCTGCAGAGTGGTAGACGGAGCTGTCACACCAGACAGCACAGCTGAGCCTCTGGCTAACACAGTGATATGCATCATGCACAATGTGTTCGTGAGGTGACGCCTTCCCAGCAGCGAGATAAATGTGTATTTACCTTTGTGCAATACCTCCTTTTATCTCAGCCTCACCTGAGACTCTGGGACTCGCTCGTACAGTGCTCACTGGGACACAGAAGCCCAGAGCAAAGCTAATTCAGCCACACCGACATTAAATCCAAGGTCTGGATCTCACTACATAATTTTTTAAAAAGTAATAAGGTATCCAATCACTTAAGAACATAACTAAGGACAGCATCAGTGGACTCATTAATATAATATCTTGACCTGAATCCATTAGCTCAAACCCTTTTTGCCTCTTTTTAGTACACTGAAACATTGTTCTTTGTGGATCTTCTATGTTCATAAATAGCATGGAATAAAAAGTACAGAATATGCCGTCTAAAAAAACTGTGGCAGCTGCAAATGTGAATTTGGTAGGAACTTAATTCCTGAACCAAGATTCCCTCAGTGGCAAAGTAAACTGTTCCTGCTTCTTTATGACATTGCAATTTAGAAAGTGGGAGAGAATTAGGGATCGCTGCGGCCCAACTCAGGGTTCCACTCCAACCTTCATTTTTTAACCAAAGTGAAAGAAGCTCACAATGTCGAGTGATGAGCTCTTGGCGGCCTTCTAGTTAGGGCCCTTTCACAAGCAGCCCATGCCTCCTTGGCCTGCTGCTCTATCCACATAACACAGAGCAGTCACAACTAGCCACACAGATCTACACCTACATCTACTGCAAAACCTTTAAACAAAACCATTAAACAAACAAGCAGCTGTGGGTTATTATGTCCGTTACTAGGAAAACAAACAGACAAAACCAAAATTGTGATTTTTATCTCCTTTATATTTATACCATTAATAAATGTTACAAGATCAAAAATAGATAACCTATGAGGGATTCCTGTTATCAGTCTTTCTTATAAATCTAATATGAGGATGATTTTCTACACATGCCTTTCAGGAACCTTCTTATTTCTGCCAGCCTGCTGGATCTCGTCGAGAAGCTTACAAGAGGTTGTCTCTCCCCTGCAGGTTCAGGGAAGCCCCAGTATGTACCCACGGCTTCCCACTCTCCCCTACTCACTCCTGCAACTTAAAGATCTTCCAGGTCTCATCTCAAGACAGTATCTCCATGGTCACGGCAAAGCATTGAGCAAAACCACTATTTTATATTTTCTTTGAAAATATCCTTTAAATTATCTACTATGAATCAAAAAGTGATACATTTATATGGTAAAAAAAAAATTGTCACTCACTTCATACCTTTGGCTCCCTCGCTTGGGGATAGGGAAACACTAACAATTTCTTGAATGTCCTTCTGGAAATAATTCTGTAAATTTTGCATATACACATATTTGGGGGGACTTCAAATAAGAGCATGTTTTGGGGTTCCCATGAATACCCCACGGTTATGATGTGCTCAGCGATTTACTGGAAGGACTCACATGAGTCAAAAAGTTATACTTAGAGCATCTGAGATATATTACTGCAGAAACTCTGGAACAAAGGTATGCATGGGAGGAAACTAGAGAGGTCAGGCATGCCCTCTCTCTCTGTAAGAATTGCACAGACACATTTTTCTTTCCAGCTGCAAACTACAAAGACATGGGAAGTCCACTCAAATCAGAGTCCAGACTTCTTAAGGGGTGCTAATCACACAGCTGCCTGACAAGCCAGGGTACAGACCCCGAACAGGCCCCAGGGATGCCTCATGGACTTTCATTTTTATATTAAACAATGCTGACATCTCTGTACATGCCGACCCACTGCCTGACCACATCCTGATCACAGACCATGCGAACCGTCGTGGACTCTGGTTCTCATCACTCTGGCTTCAAGCTTTCCCAGAGATAACGAAGAATGAACTAAAACAAACCTACTGCTCTAATGTTTTTCTCACGGAGCATACTGTACACACTATTCTGTATTTTCCCTTTTTGAAACAAAATATCATAGTTATAATATTCATCTCACTTTTATCATGGCTGCATGTTGTTCTTTGGTGTGGAGGCACTACTGTTTGAGGACAGGATTACTATTTACTGCTGTAAACACTGATACAATTCACATCCTTATTTGGTGGATATGAATAAGTATACTCATAGGAATAAATCACTGAGAAAAGAGTAACTTTGAGGCTGGACTCAGAACATCCCTCCAGCCACCTTGGGGACTGCCTTCTCACATTTTGGAAAGCTGTCATTGATTTCTTTAATTTGTACGGATATTGTCAGTGATCCCTCTTGCGTCATTTAAAAAAAATTTCCACAAGCAGAGTGATCTTCACCCCCTCTCCATACCGTCAGGCCGGGAGTCTGAGTTGAGATCGTCAAGAATTCTACCTTCACTGTTTCCTTTACCAGCACGTCATAACATCTGTCTCTATAGTGACGCGATGTGAATGTAGGACTGGGTTTTAAATCCCATCTTAACTAGTGATGTTAAGTGCAGCTGAGTCTCTCTGTGATTTTTCTGGGAATTAACTGAATGTGTCTGTCTTACACGCTGAGTGCTCAGCAGATGCCAGCTTTCCTGGTTTATTTAGCATTTTAATTTAAATTAATAAAAATCTTTTCTGTGAGTGTTGCCCTAAACAGTAATATTATGGCTGATGTGTGACTTATATATTATTCTAAGACCTGTAACTTTAAAATATGAGAAAACATGCATTTACTGTTCATGGTTTAAAAAGTACTGTCTAAAAACGGTAGAATATTATCAGATGTTAGGACAGTATCAATCTGATAAATTAAGTGAAGTTTATATCTCACTGCTGTGTCCCTTCTTTTGAGGTACTTTCTTCAAGGCAAAAACAAAATTGTATCAATCAAATGAACCAGGTGTATTCTAAATGTCAAATTTGCTTTTAAGTAGTTGCTTATCATTTTTCTTCTGAAATAAAGTTATTCTTCGAATGTCCTAGGAGCTTCTATTTGATGAAAATAAACTTCTTATCATATGAAGAACCTGCACAGTAGAAAAGAAAATTATCTTAAAACTTAAACTATCAGAGAATTTGGGATAGCAATTCCCAACTTGAAATCATGAGAGGTGGTTAACCTTTTAGATTAGCATTCTGATGAGTTTTTAATATAAGCAATAAATTCCTAATTATTATTGCAGAAAGCACAGATTAAGGAAAAATTACAATCCTCAAAGACATGGCTAAATCTAAAATTTAGGTGCCTGGAAATTATTTATCGAAAGACGTGATTAGATAGGAAGCCTGGTGCTTCGTTCCGCTAGGGTGATGGCTGCCGGGAGGGGAGGCACCCCTCAGCTGCACAGACATCAGGGGAGCAGCTGTCTCGGGGCTAGTTCCTAAGGCCCAGGCAACTGCAGGGCTAGGCGATGGCTCAGGGCATCGTGAAGCACTTCCTCGGCAGGCTGCTAACGTCTGCACACCTTCAGGAAGCTGAAAGGCAAAGTAAAAGGCCAAAACTGAAACAGTCGACTCCGCAGAAGGAATTTTCTTGTTGACATTTGAAGGATATCCAAGAAATACAAAGTTGTGAAATGATTCACTCGTCTACTTCATTCTGCTCCAATTACCTGAGGGTACAAGGAATTGCAATCTTCCGCCTTCCTTTTGTAGGGGGCGGAGGAAAAATAGAGAAAAAGAAGTCGTCTGGAGAGAGGGAGGTAGAGGGAGAGCCAAGGGTCTGCTAGAAGGGTGGGAGAGAGAACGGGGATCTGGAGGCGGAGGCAGCCCAGCCATGTCCAGCTTCTTGCATCCGCCACTCTCCACCCATCCTGGTGGCCACAGTGGGGATTCGCTTGGTTTTCCCCAAGTTCATGCACCATGTTCAGGACAGTTGCTTGACCAAGAGCTGCTGTCCTGAACAGAGCCAACCTCATCTCCTGTATTCCCTCTTCAACACTGCTCCACACAGCCATGGGTTCCCAAAGGGGGAGCTTGACCCAAGCAAGGCAAGCCAGATTTCTTTTTCCACCAGGAAAGAAAAATAAAAAGTATTTTGGGGGTAGAAGTGATGAGACATGAAGCTCAGATGACTGCGGTGAGCTTTGTGCTGGAGAAAGCTCCTCTTCCCTCACTCTTCTCTACGTTCCAAAACAGGTGCCTGCAAAGGACTCTTCCCAGCATCTCTTGCCAGCCTCTCTTGCCAGCGGGCCTCGGATCGGGTTTCGCCTGGGGGTGGGTAAGTGTCTAACGTGCCCTGGCCTGAGGGCTTTGAGGATGAAGCCAGAGGAAAGGTGAGTTGATTAGCTTGGCTCTCCTGGTGTCAAACGGGTCATCCTCTGCTCCCGAACAAGCAGAAGTGAGAACAGGAAACAGACTCAGAGGCTGGTGGGCAGCACGAGAAGGCCAAGCAGGGCATCGCATCACAGTGGGCACGAGGCGGGCTGTGAGGCACAATGAGGAGAAGGCGCCAAGCAGGCCACAGATGGGCTTTTCACCAACTGTCCAGGGTAAGGTCCTGCTGGGACCCAGGCCAGGGCCTGTGCACACCACCCTAGGGTTCTGGCAGCTTGGTTGCCAGCCTCTCTCACAGACACGGGGGTCTGAGCTAGACGGCTTCTTCCCCAGGCCGGTGCAGGGGCCTCTGAGTGGGAGGCTCTGGGCATATCCCAGGGCTCCCTTTGAGTGAGAGAGGGCAGTGGCGAGTTCGAGTTCCGTTTAGATTCTGCTAGGGCAGAGTCAAGGCAGCTTCACAGCAACTTAGAATTATAACATTAATTGTTGATTCTCCGTTTGCAATAAAGCAAGTAGAAAACAGACATCAGGAAAGATGATCTGTCCATTTCTAACAGCTGAAATCAGTATGTTTGAACCTCCAGAGGGAACAGAATGTTGCTGCATCAGCAACGGAACCCTGAGCTTTTGACTCGTGCCACTGGCCGACGCGCTTGGAAACCCAGCCCTCTGCTCACACGCCATCTGGACTTGTGTCAGGAGGTTTCCTAAGCGGTTTCTGCCCACAGAAAGTTCATTGTTGAACAAAACTCATACTATCGTTGTTAATCAGCCTCATTCTTTTTTCCCACCTGTGTTGGCAGTTTATTCTCACACACACACACACACACACACACACACACACACACAACAGTTCCACTATCACAGTTCCCTCTTTGTCCATCATTCTCCTTACCAGAAGAAGGTACACAAAATTTTGAGGGGAATATATCATCTTTGCAGACTAACACGTCTGCGGAGGAGTCATTTGTAATAATGACTCAAAATCTCCTAGTTTAACTCGTGAATGTACAAAAAGGAAATGAAAATATAAGAATAACTTTTGTTTACATTAAATTATTACAGTGCAGAGGTTGTAATCAAGTTCACGATAGAATACTCTGAGCTCAAACACCAGAAAAACTAAAATACCTGACGGCTTACAACCCAGAATTAATGCAAGCCTTTGTCTCCATAGTGAAAACCAAAATCCACAGGGCTTCTCTGGCTGTGAGTCCGACATCTCTATTCAGCAGGATGCCCTTGACCTTGAGTCTCCTTTCTCCTCACCACTCCCGCCCCCAATCCCAGCACCCTGGGAGGTCAAGGTGGGAGAATCGCTTGAGCCCCAGTGTTGGATACCAGCCTAGGCAGCAGAGCCAGGCCTTGTTTCTACACAAAATTTTAAAAAATAGCCGGGTGTGGTGGCCCCCTGCCTGTGGGCCCAGCTTCTAGGGAGGCTGCAGGGGGAAGCGTCACCTGACCCCAGGAGCTCTAAGTTGCAATGGGCCTGAGCCTGCCACTGTGCTCCAGCCTGGACAGAGAGACCCTGTCTCTAAACAAACAAACAAACCAACCAACAGACAGAGCAGACCCCCAGCTTCTTCCTTCTCATTCTGGCGCACCTGCAGAAGAAGGTCACAGCCTCTCCACAAGCTTGCTGTCGGGGTCCACTGTGGCGTGGTGGCCTGGCGGAATTCTCTTTCCCTCCTTGGAGCTCAGTGTGGCCCAGCACTTTGTGGGCTGCATCGTCGCCAACGAAAGCAGCCGCGGGTCTCCACCACCTCGTG
>NW_007148625.1:0-721 GCF_000164805.1 Carlito syrichta | reverse complement strand
AGGACACAAAAGGACTTAAGGGTCAGATCCTCGATTACAACTATCAAGAGGACAAGAAAGTTCCTGGGGATCTCTAATTACAGATTTAGGTTATCCACGAAGCAAGTCGCTCTGAAAAATGTAGGGACCTTGAAGCCCAGATTGCTTATTGAACCTTATAAAGAGGCCTTGTAGATTCTCTCGAATGAGGACTCCTAGAACCGGATTTCCTTTTCTTTGTCAGCGAGATGCCCTGATTTTCCCTCGTGATGTGGATCCCCAAACTCTGTATACAAATAGGCAGATGCCCAGAAGTTTCCTAGGGCGTGGAATTCATGAATCCTGATTACCCATAAAAGTACCTAATAAATATTTGGCAACCTCAAAACACCAGGCCCATCTCCGAATTGATGGACAAACGGAGTTTTAGGCTTACAAGGGAAATCTTAAGATGAGAGTTACCTACCAATATGGCGATAAGAATCTTTGAGTCCTGAAATGTGCTGTTTGTTGTCCCGTGGAACCCAATGGACTTGTGGGTGCACATTCTCGGTTACAAATATAAAGAAGACCAGAAGGTTCCTGAGAATTTAGAATGACAAAATTGTCATATCCAAGAGGCATGTAGCACTAAATAATGTGAGGAATTAGAAGTACAGATTCCAGATTAGCCCTTATAATGCGGCCATGTAGACTTGTTGGTTTGGCAACCCACGTAACCCGGATCCTTTTGGTTCTCAGG
>NW_007148624.1:0-486 GCF_000164805.1 Carlito syrichta | reverse complement strand
CCAGAAACCACCTCAGGGAAAGGGAGTGCATGACTCTCAAACTTTAGGAGGAGGTGGGGTGTCTGAGCAACTCACGCTTATCTCCTCAGAACTCAGGGAGGCTGAGACAGAAAGATAGCTGGAGCCTGGGAACTCAAGATTAGTCTGGACACCATAGCAATTCCCCACCTTGACTCCAAGCAACCCCAGAAAACCATGGGTGAGGGCAGGTCTCGGCGGGAGGATCACCACCGGCCCAGAGTTAAAGACCAGACAGTAAGACCAGGATGTCGACCATATTGAAAGAAAGAAAGAAAGAAAGAAAGAAAGAAAGAAAGAAAGAAAGAAAGGAAGGAAGGAAGGAAGGAAGGAAGGAAGGAAGAAAGAAAGAAAAAAGAAAGAAAGAAAGAAATCCATTATTTTGCAAACTTTCTGCCCTCAGCCTTCCCCCCCATCCTGCCCACAAAAGAGGGTCCCCTAAGCTTGGCATCTTCCAGTCCCAACTTC
>NW_007148623.1:0-5042 GCF_000164805.1 Carlito syrichta | reverse complement strand
CAAAGAAAAAAGAAAGAAAGAAAGAAAGAAATCCATTATTTTGCAAACTTTCTGCCCTCGGCCTTCCCCCCCATCCTGCCCACAAAAGAGGGTCCCCTAAGCTTGGCATCTTCCAGTCCCAACTTCTCCCAAATGGCTGCCCCTGCTTTGGTGCAGGTGTTTACGAGGTTCCCTGGTCGGGTTCCTGCCGGCTCTCCTCTTTGAGGTGAGAAGTGTTCCCCAGGCAGCCCAACCCTCTGACTTGGCACCGAGGACCTTCCACCAAGAAAGGCAGTTGCCCTGTGAACACAACATGCCCAGATGAGGATCTGTGTACATTTCTGATGTTTTCAGAGACAGGGTCTGGCTTTGTGTCCCAAGGACACAAACGTCGTTCACTGCCTACCTCAAAATCGCAGGCTCTGATGGTCCTCCCTCCCCAGTCTCTGGAGTGGCCAGGACAATGGACACCTCAACCCCAGACCCCTTGTTTGGGTGGATGTGGAGACGAGGTCTCCCTGCCTGGCTCGGGCTGGCCTTGGGCTCATGGGCTCAAGCCATCCTCCCACCTTGACCTCTCAGAGTGCTGGGATTCAAGACACTGGTCACTGGGCCAGGCTTTCTGGTTCGTTTTTGTTGAAGGACCAAGTCCTGTTTTCGGAGCTCAGATTTATCATCCCAGCACTTTGGACCAAGCCAGAGACCGGGCCTGAGCTGGCAGCAGAGACCCACCTGGCACTTCAGCAGACCCATCTTTACCCTCCATCCCAAATGAGCCAGGCGTGGTGGCACATGCTTGTCATTACAGTTCCTGGGAAGACCGGGTAAAGGCATGCCAGAGCCCAGCGGGCCGAGGCTGCGATGGCCAAGAGTGAGCCTCCACTCTCCAGCCTGGGCTACAGAGTAAGACTCTGACTCAAAGAAAAAAAGGATACAAGGGAAAAAAGAACAACATCCATTTGCGTATGGAGTTGGGATCACCGTGAACAGACAGAGATCATTTGAGAAGGGGACATCATCATTGGGCGTAGAGTTCCCAACAGATGTTGGATGGGCAGACACTTGGGCTGTGGATTTGGGAGGCTGAGGCAGGGTAACACTGGAGCCCGGGAGTTCGAGACCAGCCTGGGCCATGTAGTTCGACCTCATTGCTCCCCATATCAAAAACACTGGAGTCTCACATGGTTTTCCTGCAGTCCTTGCTACACGGGTTGCAGTGTCCTCCATCCCATGGCATTCCTTTGGGTAACCCTCACCAACAGAACGTGCAATTCCAGGCCAGGCAAAATTTCTCATGTCTGTCAGCCTTGTGCCCTTGCAGACTGAGGAGGGAGGCTTCCTGAGCCCAAGGATCGGAGACCAGCCCAGGCGACGTGGCCAGACCTCATCTCAAAGAGAGGTCTCCAAAATCCTCTCTAGGCATGGTGGCCCGCGGAGTCATGGCTGCTAGGGGATTGGGCAGAAGGAAAACCTGAGCCATGCAGGTCGAGACCCCATGAGCAATGATTGTGCCGCCATGACCCAGCCCGGTCTAATGAGTTTCTGGCAATAAAAAGATGTCCCCCATGTGTGTCACGACGGGCATCCATTGTTCCTCAAGAAAAGGTTCACATAGGCAGAGGATGATGGATTGATCAGGAGAGGAAGACCATCCCCCCCGCCTGATTGTGGCAGACCAGGTGACCATAACCTGGGCTGGTCATGGCATTGCCATACCACCTTTATCGCTCTGTGACCAATAGCCGCCTTATCTCTGGGCAATATCTTCTGTGAGCTCACATGCATCTTTGCCATAGGGAACGATTGTGGATGGTGGAGGCAGGCCTTCTGGGACACAAGGCTAAGGCTAACAAGTGGTAAAGTGCCTTTTCCTCTCCCATCCCTGAGCATGACACCTCACCCTGAGTGACAAGGGTGGTGAAGGTGGTGGTGGGAGTAATTACTATTATTTGGGTCAGAATCCCACTCTGTCACCCAGGCCATATCACAGGGGCAAGCTCACGGCCACCGCAGACTCCACCTGCCAGGCTCAGTCAATCCTCCCACCTTGACCCCCAAGTGCCTGTAACTACATGCCTGCGCAACCACACGCATCTAATCTTTGGATTTAGTTTTGATGGCCGAAAGGAGAGCTGGCCCAATGTCCTTGGCTGATCTCAAACCTGGAGGTCAGGCAGTTTACTCACTTCAGCCTCTGAAGGGCCGGGTTGCGAGGCTGAGCCCCTGAGCCCGGCCTGTGGTTGTGGTGTTAGTGGTTGGTATTATTAGTCTGAGTCTGAGTCCCACTCTGTCTCCCCGGCCAGAGAACTGTGGCCTCTACCACCTGGCCTCCGGCAATGCTCCCACCATGACCTCCTGATTGGCTGGATGAACCGGCATTCACCACCACACTCAACACATTTTTTTAGTTATTGTAGAGTTGTGATTTTGCCAAGGAGCCCGGGCTTGTTTCAAACCCGGGGCTCAGGCCATCCTCTCGCCTCAGCCTCCCAAAATACCAGGATGACAGGCATGAACCTGCACGCCCATTTTTCACACTCATCTCGGTTCCCCACAATTAGGCCCGCTCCCTTTAGATGACCCGCGACCCAGGATAGGGCAGCCAGAGTCACCCACCGAGCCCACCCCGGAAATATGCCTGGTGCAAGGGCATGTCCCGCCAGGATTCCCACACCTCCACAGGTTCGTACACAAGGGTGAATTGCTCACTCTTCCCTGGCGCCGCCTGGTGGAAAGGGAGAGCATGATTCTCAAACCATCGGGGTGTCGAGCAGGTGACTCATGCCTGTCTCCTTGACACTCTGGAAGGCTGAGACAGAAAGATGGCCGTAGTCCAAGAGCTCGACCTAAGCTGGACACAATAGCAAGTCTCCATTTCGACCCCAAGAAAAACTCAGAAAACCTTGCTTGAGGGCAGGCTTCGGTGGGAGGATCACCTCAGGCCCAGAGTTCAAGACCAGGCTGGAAGACCAGGACGTCGACCAAATGGAAAGCCCGTGATCACAGCAGTTAGGGAGGCCGAGGCTGATATGAAGTCCCATGTTGGGTGGTTTGAGAGCAACCTGGGCTACGTAGTAAGGAAACAAAAGAGAGAGAGAGAGAGACAAAAAGAAAGAAAGAATGGAAAAGAAAGAAAGAAAGAAATCCATTCTTTTGCAAACATTTTGCCCTCAGTCCTGCCCCCCCACCACCCCCACATGTGAGGGTCCCTAAAGCTTGGCACCTTCCAGCCCCAAACCCCCCCAATGGCTGCCCCCACTTTGGTGCAGTATTTTTTGAGGTTCCCTGCCCGGGTTCCTGCCGGCTTTCCTCTCCGAGGGGAGAAATGTGCCCCAGGCCAACTGACCCTCCTAATTGGCAATGAGGACCTTCCACCAAGAACGTCCAGGGACAAATACCTCACCTGGGGCCATTTCTTCACTGCCAATCCAATTTTTCCTGGCTGTAAGGCCAGTCGCCCTGTGAATACACAAAGTGCAGTTGAGAATATTTTTGGACAGGTTCTGGCTCTGTGGCCCGGTCTCAGGCCTTTGGACATGACCCTCATTCTCCATCAGCCACTAAATCGTGAGCTCAGGCAATCCTTCCTGTTCAGCATCCGGAGTGGCCTGCACGATGGGCACCTCGACCCCAGACCCATGTTTGGATGGGTGGAGATACTGGGTCTCCCTGCATTTCACAGGGCTGGCCTTGGGTCATGTGCTCCAGACATCCTCCTGACTCAGCCTCCCAGAATGCTGAGATTACAGGCATGCGCCGCCACACTTGGTCTTCTGGTTCTTTTTTGACGATGGATCGAAGCCGGGTTCAGGAGCTCAGTCATCATCCAGTGCTTTTGGAACCCAAGGCCAGCAGCTAGCCTGAGTCCAAGGGATGAGATACATCCAGGCACTTCAGCTAGAACTCCTCACTACCATCCATTCCAAATTAGCCAGGTGTGGTGGCACCTGCCTGTCCTTCTGGTCCTCGGAAGGCTGGGGAAAATCTTGCCAGAGTCCAATGGCCTGAGGCTGTGGTGGCCAGGAGGGAGCCACTGACCTTCATCGTGGGAGATGGAGTGAGACTCTGACTGAAAGAAAAAAAGGAAAAAAATAAGAGCATCCATTTTTATATGGAGTTTGGATCATAGTGAACAGAAAGACATCATTTGGGAAGGAGGCGTCACCTTGGGCCTAGAGATTCCAAAAGATGGTGGATTGACAGACAATCGGGCTGTGGCTTTGGGAGGCTGAAGTGGGGGACCGCTGGAATCTGGGAGTTTGAGATCAGCTGGACCACATAGAGAGAACTAGTCACTCCCTGTAATGGAAACACTAGAGTTGCACATGGTGGCGCCCAAGGTCCCAGCTACAATGGAGGCAGTGGTCTCTCTCTCAGGGCAATCCTTTGCGTTTCCCTTGCTTACACAATGTGTGAATCCAGGTCGGGCACTGTGGCTCATGGCCATCAGCCCTGCACCCTTGGAGGCTGAGGCAGGAGGCTGACTGTGTCCAGAGGTCAGAGACCAGCTCGAGTGATGTGGCCCAACCTCGACTTGGTGATACATCCCCAAATTCAAGCCAGGCGTGGTAGCTTCCAGAGTCCTGGCTGATCGGGGCCCAAGGTGGGAGAACCTGTGTGCCCCACAGGTTGAGGCCCCAGAAGCCATGATCGTGCCTTCACACCCCAGCCCAGCTGAGGGAGATTCAGGTGACAAAAAAGGGTTTCCCACGTGTGTCACGACAGGAGTCAACGACTCCTGTGGAAAGTCCTTGTGGATGAGGGACGGTGGAGTGATTGGGAGAGGAAGGGACCCACTCCCTCCTAAAAGTGGCATACCCAGCAACCAGAACCTGGGCTGGCTGCAGCATTGTCGAACCACCTTGATTGCTCTGTGCCTCACAGCTGCCCTAACACGGGGCCGTCTATTCCGTGAGCTCACATGTATCTTTGCCATGGGGCACTTTTGTGGCATTTGGAGACAGACCTTCTGGGACATGTGGTTGAAAGGGATGGGATGGACGTGCCGGTTGCCACCTTTGAAACCTCCCGTGAATGACAGGCAAGAAAGTTCCTCTTCTGCT
>NW_007148622.1:0-817 GCF_000164805.1 Carlito syrichta | reverse complement strand
CACGGAAGGGGACGGATTACAGGGATCATCTTAATACCAGCGGTACATCCAAATATGGCATGAAGATTCTTTTGTCCTGGAATCTGGCATTAGTTGTCCGAGGAACCTAACGGACTTGTAGTGCCCAATACCCATTTAAAACTTTTAAGAGGACCAAAATGTTCCTGGAGTTCTGAAATGACCGACTCATTATATCCGCATGCTATGTTGCTCCAAAACATTTGGGGAGCTCGAAGCTCTGTTTCTTTTTTGTCCCATAGCAGACACCTTGGAAATTTTTTTGGATTCAGACGCATACAACAAAGATTCTTTATTCGTCCTCAGTTGGAGGCCGTGGAGAGTCCTGTATGTGAGGACTCTCTTTCCCTAGATTCCTGTTTTGAAACCCTGATTGTTTATCCCTTAGTAAGACACCATGTAGTGTTTTTGATAGAAGAACAGTGGAAAAGTGATTTCTTCTTTTTTCTTATCAAGAGGCCATGTAGTTTCCTGCATATGTGGATTACTATTACCCACATTCATGATTCTTCTTTAGGCGTCAGGGCGATTCCCTCTAAATTTTCAGGACTGACCCCAGGTATAAACCAGATTCCTTATTTTTAGCAAAAACCTTGCAGTTACCTGTATATGAGTACTCCGGTTCACAGATACTGGCGTCAAAATCTTGATTCTTGTTTAGATCTTAGTTAGATGCCTTATACTTTTTTGGAGATTGAGAAAACATGTCAACCACATTCATTATTCTTTCTTAGGAAAAGTCAGTGCAGTTGGCTGTATATGAGGATTTCATTTTCCCTAGTTTATGCTTCAAAAACCC
>NW_007148621.1:0-824 GCF_000164805.1 Carlito syrichta | reverse complement strand
TATAATGCTATAAGAAAGTGATTGGCAGTAGTGGAAAACTGTCAGGTGAGAGAGGTGGGACTGGCAGTTGAGGAACACTGCTAGAGGAGGGAGGGGCATACCTCATCAACAAGGGTACCTGCATGATCAATGTGTATATACCTAACCCTTAATTGTACCCCACATCTTTATAATAAATAAATAATTTAAAAAAAAATCTTGGCAAAAAGTAGAAAAGAATGGCTTTAACTATGAAATGCCAGTTTTTTTGTCTTTCTAAGATTATCTGTTCCTTAAACCTATATCAATTATAAATGATTGCTAGCAAAACTGGCACAACTAAACTTAAATCAAATAAACTAAGAAAATTGAACTGATTAAAAATAAAAAAAATAAATGCCCCAGTGATTGATTCTTCTCTGTAATTGGTGCCCCAATAACTAGCTTTCCACTGTGATCACTGCATCAGTGACTGAATCTCCTATATATTGGGTGACTTAGTGACTAACTCTCCTTTATTGTCAGTGCCCCAGTGACTGGGCCACCTCAATTTTTGATGTCCCAGTGACTGGACGTCCACCATAATGAGTGCCTTACTGACTAGCCCTCTACTGTGATGGCTGGCCCTGTAACCGGGCACCCTTAATTACGAATTTCAAGTGACATGTCCTCTTTTGTGAAAGTTGTCACTGTGATTGGCCCTCCTCTGTTATTAACACTACAGTGATTGACCCTCCTCTGGGAAGGGTTTCCAAATACTGGGACTCCTTTATAAAAAAAAGCCACAGTGACTAAGCCTTTTCTGTGATTGACGTCACAGTGACTGATCATTCTTGTTAATGGAT
>NW_007148620.1:0-754 GCF_000164805.1 Carlito syrichta | reverse complement strand
GATTATCTGTTCCTTAAACCTATATCAATTATAAATGATTGTCTGCTAGCAAAACTGGCACAACTAAACTTAAATCAAATAAACTAAGAAAATTGAACTGATTAAAAATAAAAAAATTAAATGCCCTAGTGATTGATTCTTCTCTGTGATTGGTGCCCCGATAACTAGCTTTCCTCTGTGATCACTGCATCAGTGACTGAATCTCCTATATATTGGGTGACTCCGTGACTAACTCTCCTTTATTGTCAGTGCCCCAGTGACTGGGCCACCTCAATTGTTGATGTCCCAGTGACTGGACATCCACCATAATGAGTGCCTTACTGACTAGCCCTCTACTGTGATGGCTGGCCCTGTAACTGGGCACCCTAAATTATGAATTTCAAGTGACATGTCCTCTTTTGTGAAAGTTGTCACTGTGATTGGCCCTCCTCTGTTATTAACACTACAGTGATTGACCCTCCTCTGGGAAGGGTTTCCAAATACTGGGCCTCCTTTATAAAAAAAGCCACAGTGACTAAGCCTTTTCTGTGATTGATGTCACAGTGACTGATCATCCTTGTTAATGGATTCCTCAGCATCAAACCGACATCTGTGGTGGGAATTCTATAACTGGTTCTTCTCAACAATAGATATGGTGGTGACTATCCCTCTTCTTTGATGGATTCCTCCATGACTGGTTCTCCTCTGTGATTGGTGCTTCAGTAATTGGCTGTTCTCCACAATGATTTCTCTAGCACTCTTTTGTCATGGGTGG
>NW_007148619.1:0-3336 GCF_000164805.1 Carlito syrichta | reverse complement strand
CTAGGCATAGGTCAGTTTTTGAACCTTATCATGTCATGGAAGATGTTTAGCATTTAAAGCTTTACCTGTTTTATAAGAGGATGCTAATTAGGCACAACAGGTGATTTATACTTTTGTTTATAAAATACAACTTAACAAGTCTGATATAACAAATAGTGGTGATATTTAACATTAATGTGTTGTTGACACATGGCAAAGTTGGAAATAAAAGTTATTAGAGCACTTGCAAGTTTGGGTGGAAAAACACATTCAAATTACAATTAACTGTTAGCAATTACAAATGGCTGTTAGTAAATTTGCACCATCTTTTAAGTCATAACAGCAGTGAGAACAGGAGAAAAAAATATAACATGATTATATACTAAGAGTTCTTTTCTTTATAAATTTCTGTTTGTGATTCTTATCTTGCTTTTCACATACCATTGACAATGGCATGCTTGGACTCTGTTGTTCCTGTATTTTTCATATTATAGTTCTTTTTTTTAATTGAAAGTAACTCAGACACTTAGTGGGCATTTAAAATAATTTTGAGATATTTTTAACCACATGAAGAGTTTACCCATAAACATTTATTCATTTTTTTAAATTTTAATTTTTATTATAAAGGTGTGTGGTACATTTCAGGTTTAGATATACAACATTGATCATGCAGACACCCTTGACGATGAGGTATGCCCCTCCCTCCCCTAGCAGTTTCTCTCAACTGCCAATACCACCCCTCCTCCCCCTGGCAATTTCCCACCACTGTCAATTGCTTTGTTCAAGGTCCACTTATGAGTGAGAATATATGGAACTCTGTTCTTTATTTCTGTGATAAATCACAGAGTATGATCAACTCCAAATCCATCCAAGTTGTTGAAAAGTCCATATATTTGTCCTTCTTTATGGCTGCATAATATTCCATTGTGTATATGTACCACATATTTTTAAATCCAGTCCAGTTTTGATGGGAAACACAGTTGGTTCCATGTTTTTGTTATTGTGAATAGAGCTGCAACAAACATATGTGTACAGGTATATTTTTGGTAGAATGATTTGAGTTCCTCTGGGTATTTGGTAGGATGATTTGAGTTCCCAATAGGAGAATTGCTGGGTCATATGGAAGGTCAGTTTCTAGTTCTTTCAGGAATTGCCACACTGTCTTCCAAAGGGGCTGCACCAGTTTGCATTCCCACCAGCAGCATAGAAGTGTTCCTTTTTCTCCACATCCTCGTCAGTATCTGTTGTTGTTTGTTTTATTAATAATGGACATTCTTACAGGGGTTAGGTGGTATCTAAGTGTGGTTTTGATTTGCATTTCTCTGATGATGAGTGAGGCTGAGAACTTTTCATGTGTCTGTTGGCTGCATGTATATCTTCTTTTGAGAAGTGTCTATTGCCCACTTTTTAAAGGGGCTATTTGATTTTTCCTTTTGGCACATTTGAGTTCCTTGTAGATCCTAGATGTTAGGCCTTTGTTGAATAAACAGTTGGCAAATATTTTCTCCCATTCTGTGGGCTGTCTCCCTGCTCTCTTGATGGTTTCTTTTGCTTTGCAGAAGGTCATTAGTTTGATGAGATCCCAGTTGTTTATTTGATTTCTTAAGGTATTGGCCTTTAGGGTTCTGAATACAAATTGGTTCCCAGTTTCAATTTTCATAAAGGTGTCTCCTGTGCTTTCTAAGATTCTTATAGTTTGAGATTTTACATTCAGTTCTTTGATCCATTTAGAGCTAATTTTTGTGTATGGTGACAGGTACGGGTCCTGTTTCTAACTTCTGCATGTGGTCAGCCAGTTTTCCTAGCACCATTTACTGAATAGGTTCTCCTCTCCCAAGTGGTTGTTATTGGAGGCTTTGTCAAAGATGAGTTTGTTGAGGAATTGAGACTTTGCTTCTGGAATCTCTACCAGGTTCTGTTGGTCTATGTGCCTGTTCCTATACCAATACCAGGTTGGTTTGATTACTGTAGCCTTATAGTAAAGTTTGAAGTCTGGAAGTGTGACACAACCTGCTGTTTTACTCATTTTTTTTTATTTATTTGTAGCAGCTTGCTTAATTACTTATGAAAATGATTTCCTGGCAAATCCACTTTTAGCATTTTACTGTTAATTCAAAAGGTTTAGCAGTTTGGAGCCAACAATTTTTAATTAGACATACTTATAACAAAGCACTTATATAAATGGAGATTATCCTGGTCTTGGCTAGGCTTGTAATTTTATAATATTTGATGAAATGTATGTTGACAGTTTTAAAGATTTTTAAAATATTATTATTAATCATTTAATTCATATGCATTTTATGAGTACTCATTTACTTGAAAGCCAATTTGGTAGCATGCTAGACAAAACATATAACATGTATACATGTAAGCATAATTAAACAAATCTAGATTTAATAACCTTTTAAAAAAATTTAGCCACAAAACAGCAAAAAGTATATTATTATTATTTTATGATATCCAAATTTAAATTATATTTCTGACAAAATTGCAGCCAGCTTGCATGGCTAATCTTTGTCCCAATAGACAGTTCAATAAAAGCTGTGCAGGTTTAAATGGTGCTTACATTTTTAGTTAGAACTGACTGAACTATATAATAAAAACCAATGGAAAAGGAAGAAAGAAAGACAAAAAAAAACATAAAGAAAACTAAACAATCAAAATCAGAGCTCTGAAACCAGAAAACAGAATTATGGCCATAAACAGAACAAACAAAACCAAATCAACCTGAGTAGCATGAATATCCAGAGACCCTGCAGAGGACCATCAAAAATTACTAATTGATTTCACAGAGGGTCCAGAGCTTGCCCTTTGAGCGATGTACTCCATAATTCTCTGTGAACCCAACAGAGAAGTTCCTTAACATACAGTCCAGGGGACTTGTAGGCTTGGAGACCTTAGACCCCATATTGTTAAAAGCCAGTAAATCACAGGAGGCACCTGATGAGAAGCAGACCTCCAATTACAAAGAGATAAGCAAAAGTTAATAAAAGTTTGTAGACTAAATGTCAGTCTTGATGTGTAGCAGAAGCAAGCTCTGTAGCAAAGAGCACAGCAAAGGTGCAAAGAATGGAAAGGGGCCAACATCATAAGCAATCAGAAGTCAAAGTGGGTACCCAAACAGAAACCAGATACTAAACTGAGACACTGTTCTACCAATGTCTTGGGTCAATGAACAGAGTCTGAGGAGTGGCCTCATCAGGCTCTGTCCTCCTTAACTGAGTTGTGGCCACATACAGATTAAACAGATTCTTATCTCCTAGGAGAACACAGACAGACTCAGGAATTTTTAGGCAATGGGAAGCCAGTAGCTATTTCAACTACTTCCGAGACAGATGAGAGTTACATCCCAGGAAG
>NW_007148618.1:0-740 GCF_000164805.1 Carlito syrichta | reverse complement strand
GCTTCATTCTCAGCAATACCCGAAATATTTCCTGATGACCATAAAATTCCAGTTGCTTGGATATCAATAGAAAGACTCCCATATAGTACCTGGGAACAGTAATAAAATTTTCCAGGTTCCCCTTAACAAGACATCATAAAAATGTGGAATATTCTATACTCAATATCCCAATTCCCACCAGCATGACCACATAAATTTATGTAGTTTGAGATAACCTGAAGCGAGGGATTTTGTTGTCAAATGCCAATTGATTCCTGGGATACTGAATAATGGCCGAAGATGTTCATAAGAAATAAACAGAATATTACGTTCATATCCTCGATAACAACTATCCACGGATCCGGAATTCTTGAATCTGTAAATAAAGATTTTAGGTATCCACTCAGCAAGTAGCTCTGAAAAATGTAGGGACCTACAAGAGGTCATACAGGTTTTACGATTGAGGACCACTGAAGCGGCATTCTCTTCTCATTCTCAGCAAGATGACCTGATTTTCCCTGGGGATCTGGATGCCAAAATTCTGTATGCAAATATACAGATGGTCAGTTGTTTCCCAGGCACCTGGAATCCGTGTTTCCTGTTTGCAGTGAAAAATGTGGACAACATGCTTAGAAACATCAAAACCCCCAGCTCCTATCAATAGATGCACAAAAGGAAATTTTAGGATTACAGGTTACATCTTAAGACAGGACTTACACACAAACTGGCGAGATGATACTTTGAGTCCTGAAATCTGGCTT
>NW_007148617.1:0-728 GCF_000164805.1 Carlito syrichta | reverse complement strand
CCTCCTGGGCTCAAACATTCTTTCTGCCTCAGTCTCCCAAATATCTAGGACCATAGGCACCACCATGCCCAGATAATTATTTTATTTTATTTTATTTTATTTTTATTTTTATTTTTTGAGTTGGAGTCTCACTCTGTTGCCCAGACTGGAGTGCAGTGACCGCTCCCAGCCACCGCAGCCTCGATCTGCTGGGCTCCGGCAATCCTTCCGCCTCAGCCTTCTGAGTAGCCGGAACTACAGGTGCATGCTACCACGCCCGGGTAATTTTTTTTATTTATTGTAGAGATGAGGTCTCACCAAGTTGCCAATGCGGGTCTCGAACCCACAGCCTCAGGCAATTCACTCACCTCAGCCTCCCAAAGCGCTGGGATTACAGACTGAGCCACTGAGCCAGGCCAATTATTTTATTTTTGTAATGATGAGGTCTCACTATGTTGCTCATGCTGGTCTCAATCTCCTTGGCTCATGTGATCATCTTGCCTCAGCCTCCCAAAGCACTGGAACCGGAGGTGTGAGTTACCATTCCTAGCCTATCTAAAAATTCTATCTCTAGTCCATACTTATTATTGCAATTAACTTTTGAGATCATATTGGTGGGTGAGAGGCTGATATTAAATCTATTTATTACACTCCTTTGTGGTTTTGACAACAGAGCAAAACTCTACACAATTCTGTTGTTTCTTACTATCTTTCACCTTTCCTCTGTGCAAGAAGTATTTGTGTATTTT
>NW_007148616.1:0-1342 GCF_000164805.1 Carlito syrichta | reverse complement strand
CCCAGTTCCTAAAGAATGTGGCCCAGTCCAAAGATCACGCTGGGCCATTTCCAGGAACAATTGATTATGATCTCTTAACAAAATGGCTATTCTAAAATTCTATGTATCTATCTTAATTTCTATAAAAATTTATAATTCCTAATCCTAATATATAAGGCTGATCATCAGCAACAAAGCTTCTAAAATAAACCCAAATACAAACTGTAATTGTACTAAAGCCAAAACTGCAATTAGTAGAAAGTGGGAACAATGAAACTTCTAAAGTTAGCTGTATTCTTATAAAACCTTAAAGTATCATGTCTGATTATGCTTGAACTAACATAATTCCCTCACGTAGCATGACCTATTCTACAATACTTTCTATGAATAAAATAAATTCAGCTTCTATTATAAGTAGAAAAAACTTACACTAATTGTAACTAAAGAACCAGATTAAAAGAATGCAGCCCAGCCCAAAGTGGACGCTGGACCCTTAGGAATGTGACCCAGTCCAAAGTTCATGCTGGGCCATTTCTGGTAAGTCTAGATAATCATCTATGCCATCTAAAGCTGGAAACAACTCTCTAAATGTATATACTAATTCCACAAATATACTTTTAAATCTTATAAAGAAGCCTGTATCATGTATAAGGCTCGCAAATGTGACCTGAGTTTGAACTGTGTTAAGTTTAAAGCTGAAACCTCAGTCTGTGAGAAACGGGAACAATGGATCCCTAGAGTCAGCCATGCCTGTCATATTCTCAGAACTTCATGCTTAGATCATCAAAGTCCCTGCTAGTGGTTCATGCCAAACAACAAAGAAAGGAGGAGGGAATGGGCCTTCAGCTCCTGAACACAACCTGGTGACCTGAGTTTGAACTGTGTTAAGTTTAAAGCTGAAACCTCAGTCTGTGAGAAACGGGAACAATGGATCCCTAGAGTCAGCCATGCCTGTCATATTCTCAGAACTTCATGCTTAGATCATCAAAGTCCCTGCTAGTGGTTCATGCCAAACAACAAAGAAAGGAGGAGGGAATGGGCCTTCAGCTCCTGAACACAACCTGGTGGTCTCAGGGTCCACAGCCCACCTGGATATCTAATGCTCAGGTAGTCCTCCACGGCTGGCTCCCAACAATTTTGTTGTTGAACTTAGATGTATTCTGCCACTTAGATGTATTCTGGTGCCTCCAAGGCCTAAATCTAGCCATGCTCTCCTTCTGAAAGTTCACTGCTGCAGATGTCACCACCTCTTGCCAGAAGAGGGAAAGATATGGAGAAGATAAACTTCCCCTCAAGTTTCTCAACTGAGAACTGATAACCCTGCTGCAGTAGCAGTCACCCATAGACTGCCCTGCAGAGGTGG
>NW_007148615.1:0-735 GCF_000164805.1 Carlito syrichta | reverse complement strand
CAGTCACGATCCTAATTTCAGACAAAATACCATTTAAGCTATGAAAAATTTAAAAAGATACAGAGGGCCACTACATAATGATAAAAGGTTCACTCCATCAACAAGAAATATCTATCCTAAACATATATGCAACCAATATTGGTGCGCCAACATTCATAAAGCAACTTCTAGGAAAACTAAAGAAAGACATTGACTCTAACACCATCATAAATGGGGCCTTTAATACACCACTCACAACCCTAGACAGATTATCAGGACACAAATCAGCAAGGAGATCCAGAACATCAATGAGACTCTGGACCAAATGGACTTAATTGATACCTACAGAACACTCTATCCAAAGACCACAGAATACACATTCTACTCATCACCGCATGGAACATATTCTAAGATCGACCACATAATTGGACACAAATCAAGCATAAGCAAATTTAAAAGGACTGAAATTCTACCATGCACCTTCTCAGACCACAGTGGAATAAAAATAAACATTGACACCAAAAAGGTCCCCCTAAAACCCACAAAGACATGGACACTAAACAGCATGATGCTAAACTACTGCTAGGTCAATGATGACATCAAAACAGAGATCAAAAGATACCTGGAACCAAATGAAAATGAAGAAGCATCTTACTAAATTCTCTGGGATGCCTTAAAAGTTGTAATAAGAGGGGAATTTATATCCCTACAAACACACATGTGGAAGTGGATGGAACATAAATTAACAACCTAACA
>NW_007148614.1:0-2601 GCF_000164805.1 Carlito syrichta | reverse complement strand
CAAGGAGATCCAGAATGTCAATGAGACTCTGGACCAAATGGACTTAATTGATACCTACAGAACGTCCATCCAAAGACCACAGAATACACATTCTACTCATCACCGCATGGAACATATTCTAAGATCGACCACAAAATTGGACACAAATCAAGCATAAGCAAATTTAAAAGGACTTAAATTCTACCATGCACCTTCTCAGACCACAGTGGAATAAAAATAAACATTGACACCAACAAGGTCCCCCCAAAACCCACAAAGACATGGACACTAAACAGCATGATGCTAAACTACTGCTAGGTCAATGATGACATCAAAACAGAGATCAAAAGATACCTGGAACCAAATGAAAATGAAGAAGCATCTTACCAAAATCTCTGGGATGCCTTAAAAGTTGTAATAAGAGGGGAATTTATCTCCCTACAAACATACATGTGGAAAATGGAAGGAACAGAAATTAACAGCCTAACAAGCCACCTAAAGAAGCTGGAAAAGCAAGACCACAAAAACTCTAATTTCAACAGAAGAATCTAGATCACCAAAATAAAAGCCCAAATCCAGGACATAGAAGACAAAAAGATAATAGAAAAAATCAGTGAAAGAGAAAGCTGGTTCTTCGAAAGAATAAACAAGATCGATGGTCCCCTAGCTAGACTGACCAAGAAAAAATGAGAAAAAAACCAAGTAAGCACAATCAGAAACACAAAAGATGAAGTCACATCTAATCATGAAGAAATACAAAAAATCATTAGAGACTACTACCTACACTTGTATGGAAACAAACTTGAAAACCTTAAGGAAATGGAGGACTTTCTGACATCACACAACCTACCTAAGTTGGAAGAAGAAGAAATTGAGACCCTAAATAAACCAATAAGAATCAAGGAAATCGACTATGTAATAAGAAAACTTCCTACAAAAAAAAGCCCTGGACCAGATGGCTTTCCAGCAGAATTCTACAAGACATTTAAGGAGGAGCTGATACTAATCCTACTGAAGGTATTCCAGGTGATTGAAAAAGATGGAACGCTCCCCAAATCATTTTATGAAGCCAACATCACATTGATACCCAAGCCAGGTAAAGATCCAACAAAGAAAGAGAACTACAGGCTAATATCTTTGATGAACATAGATGCTAAAATTCTCGACAAGATCCTAGCAAACAAGATTCAGCAATACATCTCAAAAATCATCCATCATGACCAAGTAGGCTTTATCCTGGGATGCAAGGCTGGTTCAACATTCATAAAACCATAAATGTCATTAAATACGTCAACAGATGTCAAAACAAAAACCACATGATTATGTCATTAGATGCTGAAAAAGTTCTTGATAAAATCCAGCACCCCTTCTTGATAAAAACCCTTGAACATCTAGGCATATGGGGAACATACCTCAAAATAGTAAAAGCCATCTATGAGAAACCCACAGCGAGCATACTCCTAAATGGACAAAAATTAGAACCATTTCCCCTGAAAACTGGAACAAGACAAGGATGCCCACTCTCACCCCTCCTGTTCAATATAGTATTGGAAGTCCTGGCTTGAGCAATCAGAGAAGAGAAGGCAATCTGGGGTATCCAAACAGGAAAAGAGGAAGTCAAGTTATCTCTCTTTGCAGATGATATGATTGTGTACCTTGAAAACCCAAGAGAATCTGTCAAAAACCTCCTTACACTGATAAAGGCCTTTGGTAAAGTCTCAGTATACAAAATAAATGTACAAAAGACAATCGCATTTCTCTACACCAATAATAAACAAACAGAAACCCAAATAAACAACACAATTCCATTCACAATAGCCACAAAAAAATGAAATGCCTTGGCATCTTCCTAACCAGAGACATGAAAGACCTTTACAAGAAAAACTACAAAACACTGCTCAATGAAATCAAAGTTGACACAAACAAGTGGAAAAATATCCCATGCTCATGGATTGGTAGAATCAACATTGTGAAGATGTCCATCTTACCTAAGGCAATCTACAAATTCAATGCAATACCTATCAAATTACCAGCAACCTTCTTCTCAGATCTAGAAAAAACAACGCAGGAATTCATATGGAAACACAAACGTCCAAGAATAGCCAGAACAATCCTCAGCAAAAAAAACAAAGCAGGTGGTATCACATTACCAGACTTCAAACTTTACTATAAAGCTACAATCATCAAAACAGCTCGTTATTGGTATAGGAACAGGCATATAGATCAATTGAATAGAATTGAGATTCCAGAAGCAAAACCTCATTTTCTCAACCAACTCATCTTCGACAAAGCCTCCACCACCTACCACTGGGGAGAGGAGAACCTATTCAGTAAATGGTGCTGGGAAAACTGGCTGACCACATGCAGAAGATTGAAACAGGACCCCTATCTATCCCCATGCACAAAGGTTAATTCCAAATGGATCAGAGTCCTAAATGTAAAACCTCAAACCATAAGAACCTTAGAAAAGGAAGGAAATACCCTCATGGAAATCAGAACTGGCACCCAATTCCTGAACAAAACCCAAAATCCACAGCTCATAAGAGAGAAAATAGACAAGTGGGACCTTATTAAACTGACAAGCTTCTGCAAAGCCAAAGAAACCATCAAGAGAGCAGGGAG
>NW_007148613.1:0-3584 GCF_000164805.1 Carlito syrichta | reverse complement strand
TTCTACTCATCACCGCAGGGAACATATTCTAAGATCGACCACATAATTGGACACAAATCAAGCATAAGCAAATTTAAAAGGACTGAAATTCTACCATGCACCTTCTCAGACCACAGTGGAATAAAAATAAACATTGACACCAACAAGGTCCCCCCAAAACCCACAAAGACATGGACACTAAACAACATGATGCTAATCTACTGCTAGGCCAATGATGACATCAAAACAGAGATCAAAAGATACCTGGAACCAAATGAAAATGAAGAAGCATCTTACCAAAATCTCTGGGATGCCTTAAAAGTTGTAATAAGAGGGGAATTTATCTCCCTACAAACACACATGTGGAAAATGGAAGGAAAAGAAATTAACAGCCTAACAAGCCACCTAAAGAAGCTGGAAAAGCAAGACCACAAAAACCCTAATTTCAACAGAAGAATCTAGATCAACAAAATAAAAACCCAAATCCAGGACATAGAAGACAAAAAGATAATAGAAAAAAAATCAATGAAAGAGAAAGCTGGTTCTTCGAAAGAATAAACAAGATCAATGGTCCCCTAGATAGACTGACCAAGAAAAAATGAGAAAAAAACCAAGTAAGCACAATCAGAAACACAAAAGATGAAGTCACATCTAATCATGAAGAAATACAAAAAATCATTAGAGACTACTACCTACACTTGTATGGAAACAAACTTGAAAACCTTAAGGAAACGGAGGACTTTCTGACATCACACAACCTACCTAAGTTGGAAGAAGAAGAAATTGAGACCCTAAATAAACCAATAAGAATCAAGGAAATCGACTATGTAATAAGAAAACTTCCTACAAAAAAAAAGCCCTGGAACAGATGGCTTTCCAGCAGAATTCTACAAGACATGTAAGGAGGAGCTGATACTAATCCTACTGAAGGTATTCCAGGCGATTGAAAAAGATGGAACGCTCCCCAAATCATTTTATGAAGCCAACATCACACTGATACCCAAGCCAGGTAAAGATCCAACAAAGAAAGAGAACTACAGGCCAATATCTTTGATGAACATAGATGCTAAAATTCTCAACAAGATCCTAGCAAACAAGATTCAGCAATACATCTCAAAAATCATCCATCATGACCAAGTAGGCTTCATCCTTGGGATGCAAGACTGGTTCAACATTCATAAAACCATAAATGTAATTAAATACATCAACAGATGTCAAAACAAAAACCACATGATTATGTCATTAGATGCAGAAAAAGTTCTTGATAAAATCCAGCACCCCTTCTTGATAAAAACCCTTGAACATCTAGGCATATAGGGAACATACCTCAAAATAGTAAAAGCCATCTATGAGAAACCCACAGCGAGCATACTCCTAAATGGACAAAAATTAGAACCATTTCCCCTGAAAACTGGAACAAGACAAGGATGCCCACTCTCACCCCTCCTGTTCAATATAATATTGGAAGTCCTGGCTCGAGCAATCAGAGAAGAGAAGGCAATCTGGGGTATCCAAACAGGAAAAGAGGAAGTCAAGTTATATCTCTTTGCAGATGATATGATTGTGTACCTTGAAAACCCAAGAGAATCTGTCAAAAACCTCCTTACACTGATAAAGGCCTTTGGCAAAATCGCAGTATACAAAATAAATGTACAAAAGACAATCACATTTCTCTACACCAATAATAAACAAACAGAAACCCAAATAAAAAACACAATTCCATTCACAATAGCCACAAAAAAATGAAATGCCTTGGCATCTTCCTAACCAGAGACATGAAAGACCTTTACAAGGAAAACTACAAAACACTGCTCAATGAAATCAAAGTTGACACAAACAAGTGGAAAAATATCCCATGCTCATGGATTGGTAGAATCAACATTGTGAAGATGTCCATCTTACCTAAGGCAATCTACAAATTCAATGCAATACCTATCAAATTACCAGCAACCTTCTTCTCAGATCTAGAAAAAACAACGCAGGAATTCATATGGAAACACAAACGTCCAAGAATAGCCAGAACAATCCTCAGCAAAAAAAACAAAGCAGTGGTATCACATTACCAGACTTCAAACTTTACTATAAAGCTACAATCATCAAAACAGCTCGTTATTGGTATAGGAACAGGCATATAGATCAATTGAATAAAATTGAGATTCCAGAAGCAAAACCTCATTTTCTCAACCAACTCATCTTCGACAAAGCCTCCACCACCTACCACTGGGGATAGGAGAACCTATTCAGTAAATGGTGCTGGGAAAACTGGCTGACCACATGCAGAAGATTGAAACAGGACCCCTATCTATCCCCATGCACAAAGGTTAATTCCAAATGGATCAGAGTCCTAAATGTAAAACCTCAAACCATAAGAACCTTAGAAAAGGAAGGAAATACCCTCATGGAAATCAGAACTGGCACCCAATTCCTGAACAAAACCCAAAATCCACAGCTCATAAGAGAGAAAATAGACAAGTGGGACCTTATTAAACTGACAAGCTTCTGCAAAGCCAAAGAAACCATCAAGAGAGCAGGGAGACAGCCTACAGTCTTGGAAAATATATTTGCCAACACCAGTTCTGACAAAAGCTTAACATCCTGGATGTACAAGGAACTCAAACGTGCTGAAAAGAAAAAAACAAACAACCCCATTATAAAATGGGCAAAAGATTAGAACAGACACTTCACAAAGGAAGACATCTGAGCAGCCAACAAACACTTGAAGAAATATTCAACCTCACTAATCATCAGGGAGATGCAAATCAAAACCACACTGAGATACCACCTAACCCCAGTCAGAATGACAATTATCAACAAGTCAAAAAATAGCAGCTGCTGGAGAGGGTGTGGTGAAAAGGGAACACTTCTACACTATTGGTGGGAGTGTAAACTAGTGCAACCTCTGTGGAATGCAGTGCGTCGATTCCTAAAAGCCCTAAATACCAACCTCCCATATGAACCCACAATCCTCCTACAGGGAATATATCCTGAAGAACACAAATCACTCTATAAAAATGATACCTGCACACGCATGTTTATCGCAGCGTTGTTCACTATAGCAAGAACCTGGAAACAGCCATGCTGCCCATCAAAAGAGGACTGGATTAAAAAATGTGGTACATATACACTATGGAATACTACCCAGCCATAAAAAAGAACAAAATCATGAATTTTGCAGCAACCTAGATGGAACTAGAGTCTACAATACAGAGTGACCTCTCACAGAAACAAAGATCCGAGTATCACATGTTCTCACTCATATAATGGACCTTAAACATCCAATGCAATACTATACGAAAATGACTGACAGTACTGGGAAACTATGGTGGGGGGAGGGAGATGGGATTGACAGTAGCAAATATCTGTCTGGGAATGAGGAAACACCCCATATCAACAGGGTGCCTGAATGAAACGCAATTGTATACCTAACCCTTAACTGTACCCCACAACTTCATAATAAAAAATAAATAATTTTTTAAAATGAATATGGAAGGAATTTGGCAGGCATATCTTTGGCCCGAAAGGACTTATAAGAGTTTCTCAGAACCCTTATGCTTGTAGCCACCAGTATACATGTAGTCCATGACATGGACCAAACGGGTCCATTC
>NW_007148612.1:0-675 GCF_000164805.1 Carlito syrichta | reverse complement strand
GAGTTTCTCATTCAGGTCATAAATTATTTTCTTAATTTTTTGTATTATCTGTCTATGTTCTTGTATATCTTGCTAAGTTTCCTTGAAATCATTATTTTGACTTTTCTTACATTTTTTCTTTTATTTGGAATTCATAACTGGAGAAATATTATGCTTCTTTTGAGATGCCATACTTGTAAGGTTTCTTTTGTCCTTTCATTGATATCTGTGCATCTTGTGTAACAATTGCTTCTTTCAATTTTATGGAGTCATTTTTATTGGGATAGAGTTTTTCCTATAGATGTATCTATAGTGTCAGTAAAGTAAGGTGCTCTGCTTTTGGTTCTGTTTGGGTGCTTTAGTGTAATCTTTGCTTGGAATCAATATCAGTGGTGCCTGCAAGTTTCTCCACGGCTAAGGCTATTTTTTCTGGGGAAACTATGGTGAGGCTTTGCTGGATACCGAGTCTCCAGAAAGTCTGGCCCTCAGGCTCTTGGGTGTCACTGGCTGTAGTGAGCATGGGCCCTAAGTGTACATGTTCTCAGACTTCTCACTCATGCATCAGTGATGACAGCAATAGACTAGACAAGCATTCCTTGGGTCACTGGGCAGGGCACGTAGGCACTGGTGGTGATAGGGCAGGCCAGGCAGTTGGTTGTTAGGCCCCATAGAGGCCGCAGGATATGCCTTTATATT
>NW_007148611.1:0-769 GCF_000164805.1 Carlito syrichta | reverse complement strand
ATTGTAGAGATGAGGTCTCACTGTTCAGGCCGGTCTCAAACCCACGGGCTCAGGCAATTCACTCACCCCAGCCTCCCAAAGGCGCAGGATTACAGGTTGAGCCACCAAGCCCGGTGTGAAATAATATTTTTAAATAGACGTGTTTTCATTTCATGATTTATTGGTGGCTAATAACTTCCTTGTCCGGACACAGAAAGGTAAGCAACCTTTCACTGTATTAGGACAATGAAGAGTTGGAAAAATCTCAAATGTGTGAGATTTTAATATTAATTATATTTTCTTAATTTTGAAGTCTTGACCATTTAATAGTTATGTGCCATTCACTGGCAAGGCAACAAGAGTTCTGACCTTGTCTCCAATTAGCTGTGTGGATTTTAGTAAGTCATTTTATTAGAACAGGATTCTAAAGTCACTGCTAAATTGAATTTTGTAATCTTGTATTTCTAGATTCTCCAGCATACTTGAAGGTAATAAAAGGATATTTTAGTAAGATTTAGCATAGTGTATACTTTCTAAAGGGTTATTGACTTGGTTGCAACATTCAGCATTTCTGAGCCTCAGGTTCCGGCTCTTTAAAATTGATATAATAATAATTACATGCATTACAGATTTTGAAGATTATCAAAATGCTTGCTGAATAATTGTTAACTTTAGAAATTCCTATTTAATACTTCACTAACGTATTTAATGAATTAAATAGTGACTAATTATCATTATCAAAAATTCAAGCAAAAGAAGTACAGCTTATATTATTGTTGTACACAATTTT
>NW_007148610.1:0-845 GCF_000164805.1 Carlito syrichta | reverse complement strand
AAAAGGACATTTTAGTAAGATTTAGCGATAGTGTATACTTTCTAAAGGGTTATTGACTTGGTTGCAACATTCAGCATTTCTGAGCCTCAGGTTCCGGCTCTTTAAAATTGATATAATAATAATTACATGCATTACAGATTTTGAAGATTATCAAAATGCTTGCTGAATAATTGTTAACTTTAGAAATTCCTATTTAAATACTTCACTAATGTAATTAATGAATTAAAATAAGTGACTAAATTATCATTATCAAAAAATTCAAAGCAAAAGAAGTACAGCTTATATATTGTACACAATTTTCAACCTGCATTTCTGAGATATACTGAGAATTGCTTAGGTACTTACAGATCTAGGACAATGACTTCTTGGAGGGACTAGTTCCCACTCATTCTTGATTACTTAAGGATGTTAATTTAAGGATGTTAATCTAGAAGTTTTCTTTTATCCACATTTCAGTTTTTTTCACTCTACTGGATTTTTCTTGTGGCATTATATAAAACACCTTACAGAAAAGAGAAATGGATAAGAAATAGGATCTTTAGATGGATTTTAAATGGATCAGATTAATGAATTTTAATAATACCAGAAGGCTAAATTGACAGAATATGAAGACTAATTAGATAGAGACAGTAGGATTGTGAGAGTGAGGGAAATCAGCTGAATTCTAAAATACATAATCTGGCATTTTCAGGGCACAACAGTAAGTATAAGAGCTTGAATGAAAAGCATTGAGGAATTTTCCTATTTTCTGAAGTATTTCAGTATAATATTCTTAAACTATGTGAAAAGGATTTTGCTTTGAATTCTTTTAAACTATTTCAAATGATTCAAGTTTACCACCAAAA
>NW_007148609.1:0-1610 GCF_000164805.1 Carlito syrichta | reverse complement strand
TCAAATGTTGATGCTTTCCATAGCATAATGGATATCTAGTAGTACTGGGAGACAAACTTTTGTCTATGAAAATGTAGCCTGTTAATATGCAGGTGTCTACCTCCCAGCGGATGAGATTAATTGTACTAGGCAAGTGTTGTATTAATTTTACTGCCTATGTACCTCCTGGGAGATAACAGGCAAACTACCACAATAAAAATAATAATCATAACATAACCATTTCTTCTGATCCATAGTCTTTCTCATTTACAGACTATTTTTCAGACAGCTACATTTAAGAACAAAGTAACTAGGATATGGTATACTCAAGGTCAATTTTTATTTTTCCTTTTGGACAAGAACTGAACACGAAATTTCTATTTTTTTTCTTCAACATGTCCTTTAAAACACATGTTTTTCAAGATATAGACCTCATCTTAATGGGAGTTTGTTGTAAACAGTGTTCAAATATATCTGGGTACATTCAAGATTGTTATTACTTTTCACCTTGACTATTTCAATATCCCCGCTGATATACCAAGCCACTTCATAACATAGGCAGAAGACTTTATTAAAAATGCAATGCGGCCAGGCTCGGTCCCAGATCTTTGGGAGCGGCCAGGCTTGGTCCCAGATCTTTGGGAGGTAGAGGTGAGTGGATTACCTGAGCCCGCGTGTTTGAGACCCGCCTGGGCAATTTGGCGAGACCTCATCTCTACAATAAACAAAAAATGAACCAGGCATGGTAGCGTGTGCCTGTAGTTCCAGCTACCTGGAAGACTGAGGCGGAAGGATCACTAGAGCAAGCAAGTCGAGGCTGCAGTGGCTGGGAGCGGCCACTGCACTCCAGTTTGGGTGACAGAGTGAGACTCCAACCCAAAAAAAAAAAAAATTCAATGCTTACTACGACTTGTTTCTGTTAAATACATTCCTTGGTTTCCAACATGTAATTCAAGTTTTAAATCGTGGCCTTGTGTCTCAATCATAGCAGTCTTATCCTTTTCTGTTGCTGATCTCAAAATTTACACTGTAATAAATAAGACAGCATGTAGTTAGTTACACAGGATATTTTGCACACAATAGGGTAGCATTGTAGCTAATTACATGGTCTCTCTCTCTCACACACACATACGTACACACACACGCATCTTAAGGCATAAACACATATGTGTACACTGGAAGTTTATTTTTGAGAAGGTTCTGTATTTATGCTGGAAGCTTATTTCAATGTCTGGTTATCTTTGACTTAAAATTTATATTTAATAGTATACTGAAAAACTTTATTATTTTATATAAAGACTGCTTAAAAATTTATGGAGTGACTGGAAAGATGAAAGCTACTGAAATTGTTACGTCAGTAGGACCTGATATAAAAGGAATTAAAAGTTTGATATTTGACCAGTCTGGACAACATGGTGAGACCTCATTTCTACAATCAACAAAAAAATTAGCTGGGCATGGTAGCACAAATTAGTGGTTTGCTACTTGGAGGGTAAGGCAGAAGGATCACCAGAGCCTAGTAAGTCAACGTTGGGGTGGCCATGAGAGTGCCATTGCACTTCAGCCTGGCGACAGAGTGAGGCTACAATTTTTAAAAAAAAGTTTGACATTTACTTTTAATTAATTTTAAT
>NW_007148608.1:0-1069 GCF_000164805.1 Carlito syrichta | reverse complement strand
ATTTGGACAGATACTTAGCTATTTTAACTTAATTGACACACGTGAGACACTTATCCTATGACTTAGACTGTACATTATTTTCAGGAGCAATTTTTTTGTTTTGGGAGAATCTTACTATATATATTTAAGGTGTACAACATGAAGTTTTCATATACATATACATGGTAAAATGATTAGTATAGTCAAACAACATATGTCAAGTTAACATATCCATTTCCTCACTAGTCATCGTGTGTGTGTGTGTGTGTGTGTGTGTGTGTGTGTGTGTGTGTGTGTATGTGTGTATGCATGTCACCTGAAATCTACTCTCTAAGCAGATTGGCAGTATATAATACAATGTGATTAATTATAGCCATCATGTTGGATATTCGATTTCTAGACTGATTCATCCTAAATAACTGCACCTACATCTCCCCATTTATCTCCAACTTTTCACTTCTGGTAACCACTGTTCTACTCTGCTTCCATGTATTTAATTATTTTAGATGATACATATAGATGTTATCATGGAGTATTTCTTTTACTATGTCTGGGTTACTTACCATAACATTCTCCAGGTTCATCCATGTTGTCACAAAGGCAGAATCTCCTTATATGTGCACATACATACACGATGGGGGGAGGGGCAAAAATCAGGAATTTACCTAAAAATTATGTATTTATTCTTACATGTTTAAACCTCACTCACCTTCAAAGTAATCTCCATTTGATTCATACATCTACGATGCTTTTTCCATTGCTCAAAACAGTTCTTGAGCTCATCAGTGTTGATGCTTTTTAGTGCCATTTTTTTCCCACCTCTTCCACATCAGCAAAACATTTTCCTTTAAGGAATTTTTTCATCCGGGGGTAAAAAAAACAAACAAAAAAATCACTCAGGGCAAGATTTGGTGAATAGGAAGGGTGGGGCATGGAGGGCATGCCGTTTTTGGTAAAAAACAACAAACAACAACTAACAGCTGCTGAACACTCAGCACAGTGTGGGCAGGTGCATTCACAAATTACTCATCATGAATAGGTAATTGTGTTGAATCTCCAGAAAATATTCAGTGAAGCCTAACGCAGCCCC
>NW_007148607.1:0-819 GCF_000164805.1 Carlito syrichta | reverse complement strand
TAGAACGCTTCCCTCGCAGGGAAAGCCTGCGCTACAAGGGGCCTGACCTCCAAAAAACCTCTGACTTCTTTTGGGTCCTCTCTTGCATATATGTACAATGTATATATATATGTGTGTGCCTGTGTGTATATATAAATTAATATATAAAAATATAAATACATATAACCATAATTTGTTTATTTGTCAATAGATACTTATGGGTTACCCAATCTTGATTATTGTGAATAATGTTGCAATGAACATGGGAGTAAAGATATCCCTACAAGGTAAAATATAATTTCCTTGGTATAAACATAGAAGAGGGATTGTAGGATCACATGGTAGTTCTATATTTAATTTTTTTAAGGAAGCATCATGCTGTTTTCCACAATGTACCAATTTACATCCTAAACATTTCTCATCTCTTGTCTTTTTAATAATAATGGCCATTCTAACAGGTGTGTAGTGAAATCTCATTGGGCTTTTGTTTCAATTTTTTGATAATTAGTTATATCGAGCACATTTTTATATGCCTGTTGGCTATTTGTGATTGTCCTTTGGTTTAAAAAAAAGTCTACTCAGGTTCATTGTTCATTGTTTAATTGGGTTGGGTTTTTTGTCATTGAGTAGTACGAGTTCCTTCTACATTTGGGCTATTAGCCCTTTATTATTTACATTATATATAAATGCATATATGATAATCACATATAATTTTAATATACATATAAATAATTTGAAAATATTTGTTCATCTGGTTCTCTCTTCATCTAAGACAGCAATTGTTTCCAAAATGTTCCCTAGACTGCAATCATACACATTTCTCTTCTCTCAAATTAATTC
>NW_007148606.1:0-972 GCF_000164805.1 Carlito syrichta | reverse complement strand
GATGGATTTAGACTCTATAATACTCAGTGATCTATCACAGAAACAAAGAACTGAGTACCACATGCTCTCACTCATAAGCAGACACTAAACAATTATCATAATACTATAAGAAAGGGATTGGCAACAGTGGGAAACTGTTGTGGGGAGGTACACTTCACCAATAAGGGTACTTGATCGGAAACCAGGTGAAATAGGGACCAAAGTGAGGCCCGAACTTGACCTGAAAAATGATCATTTGTATACCTAATCCTGAATTTTCCCCATTTTAAAATAATTTTTTTTTTTTTAGTTGGAGTCTCACTCTGTTGCCCAGACTGGAGTGCAGTGGCACGCAACCTGCTGGGCTCAGGCTACCCTCCCGCCTCAGCCTTCCAAGTAGTCGGAACTACAGGCGTGCACTACTGTGCCCGCCTACTTTTTTTTATTTATTGTAGAGACAAGATCTCACCAAGTTGCTTGGGCGGATCTCGAACCCAGGCTCAGGCAATCCACTCACCTCGGCCTCCCAAAGTGCTGGGATTACAGGCTGAGCCACTAAGCCCATCCAAAATAAAAGTTTTTTAAAATAATGCAAGATATATGAATGATTATTTATTGAAATACTATCATTTTATCAAATTGATCTCCAAATGAATCCATTTATACTAATAGCTTATGAGTATTCATTTCTCAAATATTTTCTAGTATTATTACTAATCTTTTAAATTTTTTCAAGCTTATGGGTAAAATAGATACTTTCTGAATTTTGCATTGCTCTGTTTACTGGGAAATGTGAGACTTTTCATGTTTATTGGTTATTTGTACTTTTGCATATTTATTTTCTCTTTATATATGCTTTACTTACTTTATTTTCTTCTTCAAGTACTTTTTTTGGGAACAGGGTATCACTCTTTCGCCTAGTAGACTGGAGTGAAATAGCACAATCTTAGTTCACTGCAGCCTCAGACTCCTGGGTTCAAGTAACCCTCTAGC
>NW_007148605.1:0-707 GCF_000164805.1 Carlito syrichta | reverse complement strand
CCGCAACCTGCTGGGCTCAGGCTACCCTCCCGCCTCAGCCTTCCAAGTAGTCGGAACTACAGGCGTGCACTACTGTGCCCGCCTACTTTTTTTTATTTATTGTAGAGACAAGATCTCACCAAGTTGCTTGGGCGGATCTCGAACCCAGGCTCAGGCAATCCACTCACCTCGGCCTCCCAAAGTGCTGGGATTACAGGCTGAGCCACTAAGCCCATCCAAAATAAAAGTTTTTTAAAATAATGCAAGATATATGAATGATTATTTATTGAAATACTATCATTTTATCAAATTGATCTCCAAATGAATCCATTTATACTAATAGCTTATGAGTATTCATTTCTCAAATATTTTCTAGTATTATTACTAATCTTTTAAATTTTTTCAAGCTTATGGGTAAAATAGATACTTTCTGAATTTTGCATTGCTCTGTTTACTGGGAAATGTGAGACTTTTCATGTTTATTGGTTATTTGTACTTTTGCATATTTATTTTCTCTTTATATATGCTTTACTTACTTTATTTTCTTCTTCAAGTACTTTTTTTGGGAACAGGGTATCACTCTTTCGCCTAGTAGACTGGAGTGAAATAGCACAATCATAGTTCACTGCAGCCTCAGACTCCTGGGTTCAAGTAACCCTCTAGCCTCCCAAGCAAGCTGGGTACAGGAGTGTACCATCGTACCCAGCTAATTTTATTCTTTCTCTGTA
>NW_007148604.1:0-807 GCF_000164805.1 Carlito syrichta | reverse complement strand
GCTTATGGGTAAAATAGATACTTTCTAAATTTTGCATTGCTCTGATTACTGGGAAATGTGAGACTTTTCATGTTTATTGGTTATTTGTACTTTTGCATATTTATTTTCTCTTTATATATGCTTTACTTACTTTATTTTCTTCTTCAAGTACTTTTTTTGGGAACAGGGTATCACTCTTTCGCCTAGTAGACTGGAGTGAAGTAGCACAATCATAGCTCACTGCAGCCTCAGACTCCTGGGTTCAAGTAATCCTCTAGCCTCCCAAGTAGCTGGGTACAGGAGTGTACCATCGTACCCAGCTAATTTTTTTCTTTCTCTGTAGAGACTAGGTCTTGCTTTGTTGCCCAGACTGGTCTCAAACTCCTGACTTCAAACAATCTTCCCCCCTCAACCTCCCAAAGGACTGGGATTACAAGTGTGAGCCACCATGCCTGGCTATTTACTTTTTCTTATTAAGTCATAACAGGTTATAATATAGTTCATACATTATTGAATTCACTTTATAATAAGCTGCACTATATCCCTACTCTCATTGAGTTTTAAGCAATTTTTTAGTTTTCATTTTTTCCTTTTAGACTAGTGAAAATAAATTAAATAGAATAGAAACATTAAGTCTATAAACAAATAAGCAATACAAATGTCAAATGCAAGTACAAAGGATCATTTTCAGGGTTGGTGCACCTGGGGTAAATACACAGGCAGGCTGGGAAATAACACAGAAGCATCCATATTTTGGAAGACACATTCAAATGGTTTGTTTCCCTAATGTTTTGTTTTATGTTATTAAAGCTGTTTCCAGTCACAAAA
>NW_007148603.1:0-1366 GCF_000164805.1 Carlito syrichta | reverse complement strand
TCCATATTTTGGGAAGACACATTCAAATGGTTTTTTTCCCTAAGGTTTTGTTTTATGTTATTAAAGCTGTTTCCAGTCACAAAATTAATATGTGCTTCTATAACTATCAATAAAGATATCTGATATAGAAACAAGGAAAATAGTAGCTGAACAATAATTTAACTTTAGAAACTTCAGGTATATGTATGAATCATTTGAATTAATCTGTATAATAATAATATCAATAATAACTAACACTTTGCTATATGTCAGGTGTGATATTTGCAATTCTCATAAGAACATTCAATTTTCATTTTATCTATAACTTCATTCAAGAAATGATAAAATTGGCTTAGGGAGCGAATGATTTTCCACAGGTTCTGTGGCTGGCAAATGACAGCTCTGGGGTCTGAAAATGCTGTGAGTGACACCAAAGCCTGCGTTTTTTGCACAGCATCTCATTGTTCCTCTAGAACCCCATGTGTCTTCTTCAGATAGCTAGACATATATGTTTGTGAAATTGAAATCTTGATAGGCATCTTTGGTGGGCAGAGTAATAACCCACCAAAAATGTCCCTGTCCTTATCACTGGATTTTGTGCATATAGAGTCTTAATGGTAAAAGAGATTTTGCAGCTGTGATTAAGTTAAGGATCTTGAGCAATTATCCAGGGGTCCCAATGTAAACACAAGGGAACTTTACAAAAAGGATCCCAAAGAGTCAGAGAGATAGATTTGAAGATGTTACCCCGAGGCATGGAGGAAAGCACTAACAGCTAACAAGTGCAAGGGCCTCTAGAAAAGACAAAGTGACCAATTGTCTCTAGAGTAGTCAGTCATTGGAGTGCAATTTAGGTAACAACTTGAGTTTAGCCTAGTGAAACTTCTTTTAGATTTCTGACTTCCGGAACTGTAAGATAATAAGTTTTTGTTACTATTTGTTACTATGTTTACGGTAGTTTGTTATAGCAGCAATAGGAATCTAATACAGATCCTTAGGGGCAACAGAGCCTTAGAGTTTTTGTTTTAGCATTAAGAATATGGAGCTGACTCTGCTTTTCATTACATCCATTTATGCCTACCAATTTTTGTTGCTTTGTCCGCGGAACTAGTCTCAAGCCCTTGTATAATTTGGAATGTTTTCAATCCTTCAGAACTATAGTTAGTGATCAAAAAATGGGCTGTGGCATCATAATTTTTTAAAGTATGATTACCAAAGGGAAAATACTTCCAGTAGCTTACACAATTTTCAGAAAATGACTTTAGAGTGGTATAGTGCAGCAAAGGAATATAAAAGACAATAATTCTAAGGCTTCTTAATGACTTAGCTCACAAAGCTAGGCCATATAAATAAAATGCTATACATAAAATGAATGTCATGATGTCTG
>NW_007148602.1:0-806 GCF_000164805.1 Carlito syrichta | reverse complement strand
TTAGTTTTTTAAAAATTATTTATTTTATTTTTTTATGGAAGAGCCTGAGTGAATTTTGAAATAATGGGGAAACTAAGTATTAGAAAAGAGGGAATTTATAGTATTAATGTCTTTATTCTAATCTGGAATCACGTATGTGACAAACATTAGTTCAGAGTAAATCTCTAGTTAAAATCATGAGAATAGGCAAAATTTCTCAGGAAGACTACCAAAGTTAAAATTTTACTTCAATATACTCTACCCAATACATGGAAACAAAATGTTCCCAGAGTTTCAGAGTACTAAATAAATTTGACCTATAATAGCATTTAGTTGTTGGAAGATAACCCCAAATATAGACCTGTATTTCTTTAGCCTAAGAATGTTATTCATGAAAAGTATTTTAAAATGACTTTAAATAAATCTCATAAAATCACTACAATATAATAATTTTTACTTAAATATTGTATAAATGTGCAGGACTGAAAAATGTACACATTTGAAAAGAAATATGAATTATATGGGTATTCTTGATACTCAAGTCTTTTTTTTTTTTTTTAATTGAAGTCTCTTTTTTTTTTTTGAGTTGGAGTCTCACTCAGTTGCCCAAGCTGGAGTGTAGTGGCACACTCACAACCACCACAGCCTCAACCTGCTGGGCTCAGGTGATCCTTCCACCTCAGCCTTCCAAGTAGTTGGAGCCACAGGCATGTGCCACCATGTCCGGTTAATTTTTCTTGATTTATTGTAGAGATGAGGTGTCACCACGATGCCCAGACTGATCTCAAACTTGTGGGCTCAGGCAATCCTCTTATCTAGGCCTCCCA
>NW_007148601.1:0-1080 GCF_000164805.1 Carlito syrichta | reverse complement strand
CCTGCTGTGCCACATCCTTGCCAGCATTTGGTGTTGTCCGTGTTCCGGATTTTGAGAATTATAATAGGTGTATAACAGTATTTTGCCAATGTTTTTATCTGGATTTCCTGATGTCATATGATGAGTTCGAGACCCACCCGGGCAACTTGGAGAGACCTCATCTCTACAATAAATCAAAAAATTAGCCAGGCGTGGTAGTGTGCGCCTGTAGTTCCAGCTACTTGGAAGGCTGAGGCGGAAGGATCGCCGGAGCCCAGCAGGTCGAGGCTGCAGTGGCCGAGAGCAGCCACTGCACTCCAGTCTGGGCGACAGAGTGAGACTCCAACTCAAAAAAAAAAAAAAAAGATCAGATTAAATTGCATTGGCTGTCTTCATTTTCAGCTATGATGATCTCAAAATTACATATCCAGATATCTCACATTTTAGTTATATCTGAAAACAAAACCTCTTTAAAAAATAAATACATTAATGAATATTTGCAGAATCTTACCTAAACTTCAAAGAACATGAAGACTCATATATATATATATATAAACATGATTTGTGTTTTAGAATTTCATACTATAGGGGTTTGTCTTTGAAAAGACTGCTAGCATTACCAGCTTCATGCTACGACTAATTGATAACATGATTTTCTTACCTGCATAAAGTATATCTATTTATTTATATGCATAATATATACAACACACTTGCTTTAGCAAATATATATATATTTATATATTAGTTAAAACCTGTGAAAGATATGAAACTTACTTTACTTGCAAGTTAAAAGCTTAGAGACCACCATTACATAAATGATGACAGAAGACACAAGATCCCTGAATCAGTGAGAAAGGAAAGTATCACTCATGACACAGAAGGCAGCCTAGACATGACATTCATATTTGATGTTCTTGCTCCTCAGGTACCACAGGTGTGGGGCAGAGTTGCTCAGTTCGAAGCTGTACTTGCTGAGGTTTACAGTGCAGCTGAGTCAGTATCTAAGTCTAATATGCTCTCAATAGTCACCATATCAGTTAATTAGTGGCATATCTGATGATGCTGTTGATGATAAACAACACTCTGAGAGCTCAATATGGG
>NW_007148600.1:0-967 GCF_000164805.1 Carlito syrichta | reverse complement strand
CCAGCTTCATGCTACGACTAATTGATAACATGATTTTCTTACCTGCATAAAGTATATCTATGTATTTATATGCATAATATATACAACACACTTGCTTTAGCAAATATATATATATTTATATATTAGTTAAAACCTGTGAAAGATATGAAACTTACTTTACTTGCAAGTTAAAAGCTTAGAGACCACCATTACATAAATGATGACAGAAGACACAAGATCCCTGAATCAGTGAGAAAGGAAAGTATCACTCATGACACAGAAGGCAGCCTAGACATGACATTCATATTTGATGTTCTTGCTCCTCAGGTACCACAGGTGTGGGGCAGAGTTGCTCAGTTCGAAGCTGTACTTGCTGAGGTTTACAGTGCAGCTGAGTCAGTATCTAAGTCTAATATGCTCTCAATAGTCACCATATCAGTTAATTAATGGCATATCTGATGATGCTGTTGATGATAAACAACACTCTGAGAGCTCAATATGGGCCAAGTCCTTCACTCGGTGTTTCATATTATCTTTATTATTATATTTATAATTAAATTTCACCATAACACTGAGATACAGAAACTATTGAAATAGATATTTTGGAACATGAGAGAACTTAAGCAGAGAGAGTTTAATTAAGCAGCATACAGGAAAAATGAATTTCAGAAACCAATTTACAGAGCCCATAGTTGTATTCATTCTGCTAAAGTCCTTCATTTCTTGATGAAGTTACTTCTAATTTGAGTATTTGAAGAGACTATTGGTCATATTTCTCTGCAACAGCCTGAAAACTAACCATGCAGGTAAAAATTTGCTTCTGTTTGAATGTATGTGTCCCTCCAAAGTTCAGGTGTTGGGATTTAATACCCAGCGTGGTACAACCATCATCTACTGAAAAAAAACTCTGGAAGTGTGTTCATGTAAACTATGTTTCAGCAAGCTCTCCTGGTGCTCTAATGCATGCTGAGGTTTGAGACCACAACTA
>NW_007148599.1:0-888 GCF_000164805.1 Carlito syrichta | reverse complement strand
AACTAACCAAAGCAAGGGGCAAAATATAAGAAATAACACCACTCTCAACGTCAGGCAGTGAAACCAGTGATTCTTGAGAGATAAGAAACTCATAAAACTCTATTATTCGTCTTAGAAGAAGATCCACGACCAATTTATAGAGAGAGAAAACTTAGGTTAAGCCAACTGTATTCCCCGAGTTGGGAGACAGAGCTGAGACTCCAAGAAATCTAAGGAGCCTAGGATTTGTGAAGCAGCATCAAAAAGAGAGCTATACAGGGAGAGTCTGGACACCTGCAGAGGATCCTACCATTCAGTTGAGCCTTAATGAGATAATATACATAAAAAATTAACCAATGCTAACGAAAAACAAAGCTTTGGAAGGAACAGAGGAAAAAGGGTCTGTAGGTCTGTAGTTCATAAGGGCTCTAAAATTTTTCTTTGCTTGAATGACAAAGCAAAAAACTCATAAATCAGTGGACATTGATTAGAGCACTAAGAATGTTCTGTCTAAACAGGGAGAGGGCAAGGTGCACTTTTGCAAACAGTAAATGTGTGGAATAAGAAGTTCAGAGGAACCATATTTTTAAACATATAATATTGCTATAATCATTGCTTTTTTAAAAAGGAATCAATAGACTTCATTCTTAAATACATTAGCCAATTATAAGTCATAATAGAAGGATTTATGCTTACAAAACTCAGAAAAAAATCTATAAAATTAAACCTAAAAATAAACATATAAACATTTAACGTATAACTTTAAAATACTTTCAAAAGCCTCAAAATTAGACTTAACAAGTGACAAACACTATTATGACACTATTATGACGATGGATATGGTATCATAAAAAAAACAGTTTTTCCCAACATGCAACTCAAATGTAATGCAATCTCAGAAAAAATACC
>NW_007148598.1:0-771 GCF_000164805.1 Carlito syrichta | reverse complement strand
ACATATAATATTGCTATAATCATTGCTTTTTAAAAAAGGAATCAATAGACTTCATACTTAAATACCTTAGCCAATTATAAGTCATAATAGAAGGATTTATGCTTACAAAACCCAGAAAAAAATCTATAAAATTAAACCTAAAAATAAACATATAAACATTTAAGGTATAACTTTAAAATACTTTCAAAAGACTCAAAATTAGACTTAACAAGTGACAAACACTATTATGACACTATTATGACGATGGATATGGTATCGTAAAAAAAACAGTTTTTCCCAACATGCAACTCAAATGTAATGCAATCTCAGAAAAAATACCAACAATTCATTTTTGGTGTTTTTTTTTCCCTAGAGCTAAGCAAGCTGATTTTATAAGTTCATGTTCAAATAATAACAAGGAGAATAGCCAATAAATTTCCAGGGCTAGGGGAGTACAGTAAGAGTCTAAACTAAGAAGAAATTAAAACTTCCTGCAAAAATTTGACATTTCAGACAGTGTTGTAGTGGCATGTACAGACAGAGAGTGATAAAGAAAGTAAAATATCAATGAAATAAAATGGAAACTCTAGACAAATACCTAAGTATATGTGAAATTTATTATATGATACGATGGTATATCAATGTGAAAAAGTGGCAAATCTTTGAGGAAAAAATCGATATTTAATAAATTGAGGCATCTGTGAAATCATTTGGAAAAAAGAGCAAAATTAAATAACATCGCAGACCATCATCTGCTTTAATGTAAAAATGAAAAAAAAATTAGTTGTGATA
>NW_007148597.1:0-837 GCF_000164805.1 Carlito syrichta | reverse complement strand
ATGGTATCGCAAAAAAAACAGTTTTTCCCAACATGCAATTCAAATGTAATGCAATCTCAGAAAAAATACCAACAATTCATTTTTGGTGGTTTTTTTTCCCCTAGAGCTAAGCAGGTTGATTTTATAAGTTCATGTTCAAATAATAACAAGGAGAATAGCCAATAAATTTCCAGGGCTAGGGGAGTACAGTAAGAGTCTAAACTAATAAGAAATTAAAACTTCCTGCAAAAATTTGACATTTCAGACAGTGTTGTAGTGGCATGTACAGACAAAGAGTGATAAAGAAAGTAAAATATCAATGAAATAAAATAGAAACTCTAGACAAATACCTAAGTATATGTGAAATTTATTATATGATACAATGGTATATCAATGTGAAAAAGTGGCAAATCTTTGAGGAAAAAATGAATATTTAAATAAATTGAGGCATCTGTGAAATCATTTGGAAAAAAGAGCAAAATTAGATAACATCGCAGACCATCATCTGCTTTAATATAAAAATGAAAAAAAAAATAGTTGTGATAGCAGAAACATGTATTGTACTTTGTAACAAAGAAATGCAAAAAATCTAGTTGGGAATCAAAATACAGAAGCAATAAGCAAAAATGATTCCTAACATCAGGCCTGTAACATTGAAGAACTTCTGTTTGAAATAAAATAACCATAATCAAAGTTAATAGGAAAACAATAAGTATATAGAAATCTCCCATATGTGTGTGTTAATATATGCATATAAAAGTATATAAATACATATATATGCATGTATGTGTGCTCTTAAAAATTGAGAACCTGAGAGAAAATTAGACAAAATATAAGTATAGTTAACAAAGAAGGAAA
>NW_007148596.1:0-1042 GCF_000164805.1 Carlito syrichta | reverse complement strand
CTGTACGCTTCCAGATTATTATATCACACATTCTCATCCTTGGAAATATGACTGTGAGGGAAGCAGGCGCATTGAACTTTGTACTCTTTTTGATTCTCCTCTCACATTCCCACATCCCACTCATTGGAAAGCTGAATCTTTCTGCTCCTTCTAGTATGTCCGAAATATCCTTTAAATTACATTAATATATTTTTAAGACACAAGGTCTCACTATGCTGCCAAACCTGGGGTGCAGCAGCTAGACACAGGCACAATCTTTTGTGCTACAATCTTTGCATCCTGTGCTCAAGCAGTCCTTCAGCCCCAACATGTGCCGCTGTGTCTGGTTCTGAATTACATTTTCTCTCATCCTCAGTAGGTATTCAGTCCCTTCCTCAATAGATTCTTCAGAAGGAATGGCTGCAGTCTCTGGGTGAGGGTGAGGGTGAGGGTGAAGGTGAAATGGAGACTGCATTATTTAATATTTTCCAGTTTTACTTGCAATGCACTATCTTTGAGAAACATAATACAATTACTACAGCTATGATCAAGAGGGTACAGAGTACTTACTGCTTTTATCTAGTGTAAGAATGATAAGGCTGAAAGGACAGAGAGAGGAAACAAAGAGCAAAGGGCTTATTTTTTGACTTTTCCTGTCTATGTCCCAAGATAGGACTTCAGTCCTTGATTGCTAAGGTAATGTTCTTTTACTTCTAATTATCACAAAAGTTAGCATGGTAACTTGCACCCCAGAACAACTGAGATGTTCGTAATCTAAAAAATTTAGATTTCCATAACTGTCACGAAGGTCAGAACTTACACTTTCATGTTGACCTGAAAACAATATACACAAACAGACCACATTTTAGTTATACCTGAGCAGAAAACCCCTTTAAAAAATGAATGCAAGCCGGACTTGGTGGCTCAGCCTGTAATCCCACGCCTTTGGGAGGCTGAGGTGAGTGGATTGCCTGAGCCCGTGGGTTCGAGACCCGCCTGGGCAGGGAGACCTCATCTCTACAATAAATAAAAAAAATCAGCCGGGCATGGTAGCGCATGCCTG
>NW_007148595.1:0-872 GCF_000164805.1 Carlito syrichta | reverse complement strand
TTTGTACCATGTTTTTTGCAATTGTGATTAGAGCCGAAAAAATCATACTTGTGCGGGTGTCTTTTCGGTAAAATGATTTGAGTTCCTCCTGATATATTCTCTACAGAGGAATTACTGAGTCACATGGTAGGTCAATATCTTGTCCTCTTAGAAACTGCCACACAGTTTTCCAAAGATGTTGCTCTGCTTTTCAGTCCACATGCAGTTTAGAAGCATTTATTTTTTCCCAAATCCTTACCAGCCTCTGTTATTGTTTGTTTTATTAATAATGGCCTGTCTTATAGGGGGTATGTAGTATTTCAAATTGGTATAATTTGCATTTCTTTGATGATGAGTGAGGCTGAGCAATTTTCATGTGTCTGCTGGCTGCCCGTATCTCTTCTTATGAAAAGTGTCCAATAACGTATTTTGCACACTTTTCAAAGGGAATGTTTGTCTGATTTTTCTGAGTGTTTGAGTTTCTTGTAGATCCTAGATGTTAAGTCTTTTTACAGGTAAATAGGTGGAGAATTGTTTTTCCCATTCTGTTGGCTGTATACCTGTTCTTCTGATGGTTTGTTTTGTTTTGAAGAAGTATGTTAATTTGATGAGATCCCACTTGTCAAACTTTCTTCTTAAGACATGGGTATTTAGGGCTCTGAAGAGGAATTAGTTTCTGGTTCTAGTTTCCCTAATAGTTTCTGCTGCGTTTCCTAAGATTATTATAATTTGGTGTTTTACGTTTAGGTCTTTGATCCATTTAGAATTAATGTGTATGGTGATAGATTGGGGTCCTGTGCCAATCTTGTGCATGTTGTCAGCCTTTTCCTGGCACAATTTACTGAATATATTCTCCATTACCCAGTGGGTCTTGGAGGATTTCAAAGATGAGT
>NW_007148594.1:0-4497 GCF_000164805.1 Carlito syrichta | reverse complement strand
GTTTCCCTCTGGATCAGAGAGAAGAATTGTTTCCTAATGAGGAAAATAAGGATTATGTTTTCCTCCCACCCTGGAGCAAAGGTTGGGCAAACCCCTTATGAGACTGGGTTTGCTAGTAAACCCCTTATAAGACTGGAGTTCCCTAAGCCTATATTGCTCAATAGTGATAAAACCTATCACCCTAGGGTGTTAAACAGTCAAGAAATGGTTTTTTCAAGACTATTGCAATAGTGATTAAAACTATTGCAATAGGGAAAGAGATTACATTCAACTTCACTGAAACAAAAGGCTACGAGTTTTAAGTACTTGAGTAGGCTAGTAGAAAAGTACTGAAGGATGTGAGCTGGATAGGAGTCAATGTGTGTTTAGTAATTGGTACTTATGCTCCCAAAGAGCTGGGGAAGTAGGGACTCTATGTTTCTTTTTTTTTTTTTTTTTGAGTTGGAGTCTCACTCTGTTGCCCAGACTGAAGTGCAGTGGCCGGGCCTTCTGGGCTCCGGCGATCCTTCCACCTCAGCCTTCTGAGTAGCCAGAACTACAGGCGCACACTACCACGCCCAGTTAATTTTTGATTTATTGTAGAGATGAGGTCTTGCCAAGTTGCCCAGGTGGGTCTTGAACTCATGGGCTCAGGCAATCCACTCACCTCAGCCTCCCAACGGCGTGGGATTACAGGCTGAGCCACCGAGCCCGACTATGTTTCTTAATCATTGTATTTTGAAGGGGTGGCTCTCAAATCCTTAAGGCAGACATTCTCCGGTTGTAAAACCAGCAAGAGTCTGGGAGATGATTTATATTTTGAAGGGGCAGAGAAAGAATTTACAATGACAAGTTAATCAGTACAACTGCTCTAAGAAAAAGGAAGTCAAAGGTCTAAAATCAAGAAGAAATCTGTCTAAAGTTTAATAAAGTTATGGGGAATATTCAAACTGTCTTGGTCAGAGGACAAATAGAATGATGTTCATGCTGCCTGTTGTGCCATGCGTAATAAAGTCTTTCTCTTTTTGCCTCAGGAGTTTCATGTCTTCTGCAAGCTTGAAGCACATTGTTCAGGTCTAAGGGAAAAATCTGAATAAAGGCTTGCTCCCTACCATTGAAAGTTAGCTATGTTGTACCATGAAGATTATTAATGTAAAACAAAAAGTTCCTTCCTTCTTTCAATATCCATCCTTATCTAAGCTTTGCATGAAAATGTTAATGTTGATTTGATTTGACTTAAGTTTTTCTTCAGAGTGTAAGGTAGTGAAATATATACTTGGTCTTTGACACTATTCCCTGCAACGTAACTTCTAAATTTCTTAGAATCTCCAAAGTGATGTCTTTTTGTATGCTAATGAGTTGGATGATGGCTGGCAGCCCCCTAAAGACAGATGAGGGCTGGTCACCAGAAAGACTAAGTTATGATTAGTGTGGGGACTTTTAGTACCACCCTTCAACCTCTGGGGAGGGAAGAGGGGGCCTGAAGGCTAAGTTAATCACCAGTGGTCAGTGGTTTAATCAATCATGTCTACATAATGGAACTTCCATAAAAACCCAAAAAGATGGGGTTTAGAGGGATTTTGATAGCTGAACACATAGAGGCTTCTGAAGAATCTTTACCTAACTTGGGCAGAGAAGCTTTATTCTTCTTTTTCCATACCTTGCCCCATTCGTTTCTTCATCTCTACTCTTTGTAATTTCCTTTATAGTAAATCAATAAATATATTTCCCTGATTTTGTCAACCACTTTAGAAAATTAATTAAACCCTAAGAGAGGTCATGAGAACCCCAATGTATAGTCAACAGAAGCACAGATAAAACAACCTGAAGCTAGCAATAGGCATCAGAAATGGAAGAGAGTCTCTTGGATCTGAGCTCTTAACCTGTGAGATCTGTTATCTCTAGATAGTATAGGAATTGAATTGAATTAAAGGACTCTCAGCTGGTGTCTACTGCATAATTTATTGGTTCCTTGCTGTTGGTGAGAAATCCCCACACATCTAGTGACAGAAGCCTGTTGTGAGAGTATAGTGGAAGAAATTAAGTTTGTATTATTTTACTACCCAAAAGCTTATATTTTTTACATAGTGAAAATCACTTAACGAGTCTTCACTATCAAAATATATTATTGTTAGTAAATTAAATTAAAAATAAAATTAACCTAACTGTCCATAAAATTATATGCAAGTTTGTACCAAAAAGCTATGTCATAAAAACATATAATATAGACTGAAATTTATAATTTGGCAAGTATTTGAATTCTGTTAACTTTAGGGTTCTTTTTTCTATATCTTAATAAAAAGTGACATCAAGATTTTGATGGAATTGCACTGATCCTATAGATTACTTTGGGTAGTATTAACATTTTAACAATATTAACTCTTTCATTCTGTCTTTTTATTTATGTGTTCTTTCTTCAATTTCTTTCATCACTGTTTTGTAGTTTTAGTTTCTTGACTGAGTATATTCCTAAGTATTTTATTCTTTTTTGATGCTGTCATAAATGGGATTGATTTTTAATTTATAGACATCAAAATGCTTTCTTACCATAGAAACACAACTGATTCTGCATGTTGATTTCCTATCCTGGGACTTTCCTGAATTTGCTTATTAGTCCTTACAATTTTTGCAAGGAATTGATTAGGTTTTCTACAAATAAGATCATGTCCTCTGTAAACAGAGGTAATTCCTTTCTTCTTTCCAGTTTGATAATCTTTTATTTCTTTTTCTTGCTTAATTGATTTAACCGGGATTTCTAATATTTGATTGAACAGAAGGGGTAAAAAAAAAAATAGACATTATTTCCTTGCTTTTGATTATAGCAGCAAAACTCATTTTTTTCACCAGTATCATAGTAGCTGTGAACTTTAAATATAGTACCTTTATAATGTTGAGGTAATTTCTTTATTATGTTGAGATTTTTTTCAATTCTTGGTTTGCTGTTTTTTTAATTTAAAAAGGGTGATGAATTTTGTCAAATTTTTCCCTTATCTATTAAAATAATCATGCGATTTTAATTTTTTTTTAATTTTAAAGACGTGGGATACAATTCAGGTATATATGTGGTCATCATACAGGTGAAGTTTGGGCATTTTGTTGATGTTGTGTGCTCCCTCCTCTCTCCCCTGGCTGTGTCCCACTGCATCCAATTCCTTTCTTGCAGTATTATGATAAATGTTCAGGGTCTGCTGATGAGTGAGTACATGTAATACTCAGATCTTTGTTTCTATGACAAATCATTGAGTATTATAGACTCTAAATCCATCTAAGTTGCTGTGAAGTCCATAATTTTGTTTTTCTTTATGACTGCATACTATTCCACCATGTATGTACTACATTTTCTTTATTCAATCCACTTTTAATGGGCAACACAGTTGGTTCCATGTTTTTGCTATTGTGAATAATGCTATAGACATGTGTGTGCAGGTATCTTTTCCATAAAGTGATACACGTTCCTCCAGGTACATTCCCAGAAGGAGGATTGCTAAGTTGTATGGAAGGTCAATTTTTAGATCTTTTAGAAATCACCACACTGTTTTCCACAGAGGTTGTACTAGTTTACACTCTCACCAACAATGTAGAATCATTCTCTTTACCCCACATCCTCTCCAGCATTTATTGTTTTTTGAGTTATTGATGATGGCCATTCTGACTAGAGTTAGGTGGTAACTTTGTGTTGTTTTAATTCGCATTTGATGATTAGTGAGACTTTTAGCCTTTCATTTTGTTAGTATGCTAACAAATTGTATATTGATAAATTTTCATATGATGAGCAGTCCTTGATTCCTGAAATGTTCTATTTGTTCATGACGTATGATCCTATTAAGGTGCTATTAAATTTGGTTTGCTAGCATTTCTTGAAGTATTTTTGGACTCATATTTATCAGAAATATTGGTCTAATGTTTTTTGTTTGTTTTGGGGGGGTAGTTTCTTTGTCTAGCTTTGGTATCAGAGTAAGGGTTGCTTCATAAAATAAGTTTGGAAAAATTGTTTTATCCTCAATATTTCATAAAAGCTTGAGAAAAATTTGCATTAATTTTTTAAAAAAACATTTGCTATAATTCTTCAGTGAATCCATCTAGTCCTAGAATTTTTTCTGAGAGGTTTTCCTAGATATATGTTTGTTAACATTTTCCATTTTTTTCATAATTTAGTTTTAGAAGATTTATGTGTCTAGGAATTTACACATATCTTCTATTTTATTCAATTTGTAGATGCATACTTTTTCATAATCTATGCAGTTTTAAAATATAGTCTTTTATTATCTTAATTTCTGTGAAATTAGTTGCAAATCCCTTCTTTAATTTATAATTTTATTTCAGTATTATCTCTTTTTGGTAGTCTAAATTGGGTGATTCTTAGTTTTGTTAATTTTCTATTTCTATTTTATTTGTTTCTGCTCTAATCTCTATTACTTTTACCTGTCTTTTGCAAAATCTGGGTTTAGTTTATTCTCTTTCCAATTCTTGTGCTATAAAATCCGGTTTTTATTTGAGATCTCCTTTCTTTTTTAATGT
>NW_007148593.1:0-781 GCF_000164805.1 Carlito syrichta | reverse complement strand
CTCTATTCACAATTCAAAACCATGGAACCAACTATGATGCCCATCAAAACTAGATTGGATTTTTAAAATGTTGTACATATACACAATATAATGTTACACAGCTATTTAAAAGGACAAACATATGAACTTGGCAGCAACTTGGATGGATTTAGAGTCTCTAGTGATCTATCACAGAAACAAAGACCAGAGTACCATATGTTCTCACTCATAAGGAGACCTTGAACAATTATAATACTGTAAGAAAGGGATTGGCAGTAGTGGGAAACTGTCAGGGTGAGTGGGATTGACAGTTGAGGGAAACTGCTAGGAGAGGGACAGGCATTCCTCATGAACAAGGGTACCTGCATAATCAACGTTTGTATACCTAACCCTGAATTGTTCCTTCATCTTCATAATTTAAAAAAATAAAAATAAAATGTGAATAAAAAATGTTTTCCATCATTTGGAAATAATGAATAAATGAATCAATTGATGGGCAGGAGGTTCTTGGCAGAGGGCAGTGCTACTCTAGTTTGAATGTGGAGAGTGATCACTTAGGGAATTCAAGAAAGGAAGATAATGACTCAGTAGTACTCAGTAAGAGCTGTGATTGGGCATTTCTATCAGGCTTCCAGGTGATACCCCTGCTCCTGCTTATGACACATTGAGTAGCAAGTGTAAAGGACAGACAATTGATCAAAAGTCAGAAGTCTGTCGTGTGAGTTTGGAGCCCAGTCTTTTGATGTAAAAATATTAATAATCACACTATCCTTGCTCTTATCTCTGCTAGAATGTGACTATC
>NW_007148592.1:0-768 GCF_000164805.1 Carlito syrichta | reverse complement strand
AAAAAATAAAAATAAAATGTGAATAAAAATGTTTTCCATCATTTGGAAATAATGAATAAATGAATCAATTGATGGGCAGGAGGTTCTTGGCAGAGGGCAGTGCTACTCTAGTTTGAATGTGGAGAGTGATCACTTAGGGAATTCAAGAAAGGAAGATAATGACTCAGTAGTACTCAGTAAGAGCTGTGATTGGGCATTTCTATCAGGCTTCCAGGTGATACCCCTGCTCCTGCTTATGACACATTGAGTAGCAAGTGTAAAGGACAGACAATTGATCAAAAGTCAGAAGTCTGTCGTGTGGGTTTGGAGCCCAGTCTTTTGATGTAAAAATATTAATAATCACACTATCCTGCTCTTATCTCTGCTAGAATGTGACTATCAAAAGACTACTAAGAATATATATATATATATGTATATACATATATGTATATATATATATTTCATTTATATAACAACAAACAGAATTTTCTTTTGGAGGATGGGGCTTTTGTACTACTCTTGGAAGTTGTTTTGGATCAAATGGTCAGAGTTTTCAATCTGGATGTTTTGAGAAAGTTGTGTTATGACTTGTGAAGAAACATCCCAAGTGGTGGCAAACAGATGACTGGTTCTTCCACCATGACAACGCACCCACCTACTCCATGCTGAGTGTTCAGCAGTTTTTGACCCCAAATAACATGTCTCCCTTGTCCCATCTGCTGTATTCACCCAATCTCTTCCCCAGTGACTTTTTTGTTTGTCTGTTTCCATGGATGAAAAAAGTCCTCA
>NW_007148591.1:0-4182 GCF_000164805.1 Carlito syrichta | reverse complement strand
TTAAGATAGTCATCTAGCAGTGACTGCTTAGATGAAAATATTCAACACTGATCTTTCTAAGATACTGAGTAAATAGTAAGCTCTTCACTATCAGATGAGCTTACAAGTAAGAAATGTGTTCCTCCAACCATATGAACACACAGGAACACTGAGAATGCCAATCTATTTGGCATTTAACTGTGCAGCTAAATAGGTAGGGAGACTACAATAACTATTGAAAGGAAAGCAACACAGTAAAAAATGAACAGCAACAAAGTCCCATTAATTATGTTTATACATCAATCCTTCATTGTATAGTGTTTTTAAGAGCTTAGAATCTGGTTTCAGATAGAGAGGATTTGAATCTCATATCCTCAGGAGAAGATGAGTTCAGGAGGAGTTTTAGCAATGAGGCCACAGATGCATTTCAAGTGTTTGACAACTTTTCCAGTGGCAAGTCTTATAGCATTACCATAATTTTTTTTATATTCTATTTTGTGGTTGACATAATTTCATTAGATTAAATATTTACAACATATACATACAGCCAGTGCCAGATATAGTGTACCTTAGTCTTTTTATGAGCCTCCTTTCCTCAACTCCACACACACACAATACCCTCATTCTGCTCCTGGGTATCTCTGATCTCCCGGTTGGTGTCCCAATTAGGACTTTTCCTATGGATGTCTTCCATTCAGTGAATGCTTATTGATTGCCTACAGGACAAATTAAAGACCAATCAGTAATAAGATGTGACCATTGTCATCAAGGGGGTCATAGTATGCGCAAGGAAAATACAGAATAGAAGTAAGATAATTGTACATAATAAGATAGTTTATGAAGATAAAATGGAAACACAGGTGAGAAACACTGTATTGAGTGGACTGGGATTGGTTCTCTCAGGGAAAGCTTCCCAAGACACACCAAATGAAATCCTAAAATATGTAAAGATATCAGATAAAAGATAAGAAGGATCTGGGTAGAAGGAAATTTGATGTTGTTTGAGTTAACAAGATTTTCATTTATTTATTGAGTGCCTGCCACTTTAATGGAAGACGAAGCCTATGCCTTATCCCCATAATTCTCTTTCACTACAACTGCTTGACTAAGTACAAAATAAAAATAAACAAAAGAAATTAACAAAAATCAAAGAGATTAGGTGGAAAAGAAAGTCCACAATGTCAGTGGTTCTTAATGGAAGGGAGGCTGGATTGTGTCATCTGAAGGACATTTGGCAATGTCTGGAGACAATTTTTGATACAACTGGGCAGGAGGGTGGGGTGCTACTGGTATCTAGTGGGTAGAAGATAAACATGTTGCTAAATTTTCTGCAATGCCCAGAACATCCCTCCATAACAAAACAGACAATTATCTAGTCCCAACTGTCAAGATTGGTGGTGAAATCCCTAAACTAAACTGATAACTGTGAATTATGCATAAATACAAAAGTACAAGATAGAAAAGTCTAGTAATTTTAGTTTGCTAGAAACACAGAAGAAGAAAAAGTAGGAAATTTACTATTTTTATTACTCACATTGTTGATACTAATGGGCTAGTGACTATCTGTAAAGCTGAGAATCTGTAAAGCTCTCACCCAGAAACCATTACATTTTTTTCAGAGAATTAAGATGTGTACATTGTTTTAAAAGATCTCCTGGTAAAGAGATATCATGGCATCTTGAATAGCTCTGTGCATTTTCTATGTACTGACTTCTAAAGAAGTCAGGTTTTGTTCAGGTTAAAACACCTTGTGGTAATTTTTTTAAAGGTACTAACTATAGTCTTGAAAAGGAATCTATATGATTTGAGCTACAAGGATGCTTAAATGGTGATGCAGACAGGTTTAATCAAGGGCTCTTGTGACATACTATTACCTTAGTGACTTCTGTCTGCATAGGGTCTGGCTCCAAACTTTACAAGTTTCGTCTTCATCTTTGTTCCATGTTGGTTATATTAGGGTATTGATTTTTCATACTAAGTTCACATACCAAAAAGTGACAATATGCAAAATATTAGTTTAAAATGACATTGGGAGAGGACACTAAAGAGATAAGACAAATCATTGCAATATGGTATTTTAGATTGATTCCCAGAAAAGAGCATTACTTTTTAAAAATGTATAAAACTGATGAAATTCCTATAAAGTCTAGAATTCACTTAATAGTGATCTAATGATGATAATTTCTTAGTGTTAACAAATGTACTGTGGTTACATAAGATGTTATCATTCTACGGAACTGAATTAAGAGTGTATGGGAACTCTGTACAATCTTTACAACATTCCTGTGAATCTAAAATTATTCAAAAAATTTTAACTTCTGAAGTATAATATTGAAGATAAAAATAAAATAAGGCTGGGCATGGTGGCTCAGCCTGTAATACCATCACTTTGGGAGGCCAAGGCAAGAGGATTGCCTGAGACCAGCCTGGGTAACTTGATGAGACCTCCTCTCTACAATAAATCACAAAAACTAGCCAATGGTGGTGGTGTGCATCTGTCGGTCCAGCTACTTGGAAGGCTGGGGCAGAAGGATTGCCTAAGCCCAGCAGTTCATGGCTGTGGTGGCCATGAGCGTGCCACTACACTTCAGCCTGGGTGACAAGAGTGAGACTACAACTCAAATAAAATAAAATAAAAAGTTGGTCATTGATTTGTATTTTGTAGGCCATTTCTAAAAACTGTTTATAAATTAGAAGCGCTGAAGCAGTGTGTTGCAATCTTGTAACTCAAATACCAATTTGCAATTATGTTTTCTCTTTTATTTCATTGCAATAAAAATTAATTTATTTTAATTTCATATCAAAATGAATATGTGTCAGACATAATAAACCACAGGTATGTAGTCCAGAAGTAGCTCATATTTATTTGGCTATTATACGTTGATGTATTTTAAATGATTTGTCAACATGTACAAATTGAAAATTCTGCATAAACATCGATTCCCAGTTTCTCTTTGAAAAATTGGACAGAGCTTTGCCCAGAATTCAAATATGTCACATTTTGAGTAAAAGGTAAGCACCTTCATCCCAGGCATATGTTGCCAGATGGCAATACAACCCATGATTTTATTCCTCATTCCCATCCCATCTACCAGGTGGGTCAACTGTGTGTCTTTCAGCATGCAGTATCTGATTTTGACATTTATATTTTACTTCTCAATCTTAAATAAATAGAAGCTTATTATTAATTTAATATGTTGAGGTATTTAATTAAGTTAATTTTCCTGTCACCTTATTAGATTGATGAAATTATTTATTGGAATTCCACTCATGAAACCTTTTTGACCTGTTTATGGGTGTCTCTTTTTTTTAAGTTCCACACAACTTATTTCGTATGGCAGATGGAGGAAGGGTTCATTTTCCTTTCCCATCTGATGTTTGCATAATTTGAGACAAATTTATTTGTTTTATATAGTTTGAATGGTAGCTTTATGGTAAGACTTTTATACTTTTTATTTTTTTTTAACTTTCACAACTTTTTATTAGATTGCTATATCAACACCATCCTGTCAGTCTCTGAGAAATAGGAATGAGTAATATAAACCCAATAAAATATCTAGAAGTTGGCATTCTGTATAATCTTATGTTTTGTTCCTAGTCAGAATAAGTTTTTTAAATATTATTTTAGCATAGAGAAACAGACACTCCCATATATCAGTGTTTCTCGTATCCTAGGATTTATTAATTCAATTCCCAGAAGTTGTCTCTTAGCTTGGAAGAATTTTTTCCCTTTTATCTTTTTTTCATTTTTCTTTTTAAAAATCTCAAATATCACTTTAATAGAGTATTCTACTTGTTGTTAAGCAGGGAAAAGTTTCTAATGAAACCCTATTATTTTGGAAAATAATTGTCTATTGTGCTGCCTTCATATCACCAAGGATTCATTAAACCGATCAGTATATATAGAAAGATTGAAAGGCAGAAAATAGTAAGCCTACCTAAAAATGAACTGCTTTTAGATATTTCAAAAATTGCTTAGCAGAATATTTTTCATATTACGAGCTACAATTTTTCCACAATATTTCTTAACATTTCATGGAAGAATTTTTATAGCAGTATAAGCAAATACTAACATGTAGCTTGATTGTTGGATAGATTTGAAAGAAATAAAATTTTATTTCTTTAAAAAATGCCAATTAGTCCATATAAGGACCATTAGCATCCTTAGATTTTTTTTTCTATTTTGAAAATGTGGGATACAAT
>NW_007148590.1:0-4169 GCF_000164805.1 Carlito syrichta | reverse complement strand
TAAGATGTGACCATTGTCATCAAGGGGGTCATAGTATGCGCAAGGAAAATACAGAATAGAAGTAAGATAATTGTACATAATAAGATAGTTTATGAAGATAAAATGGAAACACAGGTGAGAAACACTGTATTGAGTGGACTGGGATTGGTTCTCTCAGGGAAAGCTTCCCAAGACACACCAAATGAAATCCTAAAATATGTAAAGATATCAGATAAAAGATAAGAAGGATCTGGGTAGAAGGAAATTTGATGTTGTTTGAGTTAACAAGATTTTCATTTATTTATTGAGTGCCTGCCACTTTAATGGAAGACGAAGCCTATGCCTTATCCCCATAATTCTCTTTCACTACAACTGCTTGACTAAGTACAAAATAAAAATAAACAAAAGAAATTAACAAAAATCAAAGAGATTAGGTGGAAAAGAAAGTCCACAATGTCAGTGGTTCTTAATGGAAGGGAGGCTGGATTGTGTCATCTGAAGGACATTTGGCAATGTCTGGAGACAATTTTTGATACAACTGGGCAGGAGGGTGGGGTGCTACTGGTATCTAGTGGGTAGAAGATAAACATGTTGCTAAATTTTCTGCAATGCCCAGAACATCCCTCCATAACAAAACAGACAATTATCTAGTCCCAACTGTCAAGATTGGTGGTGAAATCCCTAAACTAAACTGATAACTGTGAATTATGCATAAATACAAAAGTACAAGATAGAAAAGTCTAGTAATTTTAGTTTGCTAGAAACACAGAAGAAGAAAAAGTAGGAAATTTACTATTTTTATTACTCACATTGTTGATACTAATGGGCTAGTGACTATCTGTAAAGCTGAGAATCTGTAAAGCTCTCACCCAGAAACCATTACATTTTTTTCAGAGAATTAAGATGTGTACATTGTTTTAAAAGATCTCCTGGTAAAGAGATATCATGGCATCTTGAATAGCTCTGTGCATTTTCTATGTACTGACTTCTAAAGAAGTCAGGTTTTGTTCAGGTTAAAACACCTTGTGGTAATTTTTTTAAAGGTACTAACTATAGTCTTGAAAAGGAATCTATATGATTTGAGCTACAAGGATGCTTAAATGGTGATGCAGACAGGTTTAATCAAGGGCTCTTGTGACATACTATTACCTTAGTGACTTCTGTCTGCATAGGGTCTGGCTCCAAACTTTACAAGTTTCGTCTTCATCTTTGTTCCATGTTGGTTATATTAGGGTATTGATTTTTCATACTAAGTTCACATACCAAAAAGTGACAATATGCAAAATATTAGTTTAAAATGACATTGGGAGAGGACACTAAAGAGATAAGACAAATCATTGCAATATGGTATTTTAGATTGATTCCCAGAAAAGAGCATTACTTTTTAAAAATGTATAAAACTGATGAAATTCCTATAAAGTCTAGAATTCACTTAATAGTGATCTAATGATGATAATTTCTTAGTGTTAACAAATGTACTGTGGTTACATAAGATGTTATCATTCTACGGAACTGAATTAAGAGTGTATGGGAACTCTGTACAATCTTTACAACATTCCTGTGAATCTAAAATTATTCAAAAAATTTTAACTTCTGAAGTATAATATTGAAGATAAAAATAAAATAAGGCTGGGCATGGTGGCTCAGCCTGTAATACCATCACTTTGGGAGGCCAAGGCAAGAGGATTGCCTGAGACCAGCCTGGGTAACTTGATGAGACCTCCTCTCTACAATAAATCACAAAAACTAGCCAATGGTGGTGGTGTGCATCTGTCGGTCCAGCTACTTGGAAGGCTGGGGCAGAAGGATTGCCTAAGCCCAGCAGTTCATGGCTGTGGTGGCCATGAGCGTGCCACTACACTTCAGCCTGGGTGACAAGAGTGAGACTACAACTCAAATAAAATAAAATAAAAAGTTGGTCATTGATTTGTATTTTGTAGGCCATTTCTAAAAACTGTTTATAAATTAGAAGCGCTGAAGCAGTGTGTTGCAATCTTGTAACTCAAATACCAATTTGCAATTATGTTTTCTCTTTTATTTCATTGCAATAAAAATTAATTTATTTTAATTTCATATCAAAATGAATATGTGTCAGACATAATAAACCACAGGTATGTAGTCCAGAAGTAGCTCATATTTATTTGGCTATTATACGTTGATGTATTTTAAATGATTTGTCAACATGTACAAATTGAAAATTCTGCATAAACATCGATTCCCAGTTTCTCTTTGAAAAATTGTACAGAGCTTTGCCCAGAATTCAAATATGTCACATTTTGAGTAAAGGTAAACACCTTCATCCCAGGCATATGTTTGCCAGATGGCAATACAACCCATGCTTTTCTTCTTCATTCCCATCCAATTTACCAGGTGGGTAAACTGTGTGTCTTTCAGCATGCAGTATCTGATTTTGACATTTATATTTTACTTCTCAATCTTAAATAAATAGAAGCTTATTATTAATTTAATATGTTGAGGTATTTAATTAAGCTAATTTTCCTGTCACCTTATTAGATTGATGAAATTATTTCTTGGAATTCCACTCATGAAACCTTTTTGACCTGTTTATGGGCGTCTCTTTTTTCTAAGTTCCACACAACTTATTTTGTATGGCAGATGGAGGAAGGGTTCATTTTCCTTTCCCATCTGATGTCTGCATAATTTGAGACAAATTTATTTGTTCTATATAGTTTGAATGGTAGCTTTATGCTAAAACTTCTCTACTTTCTTTTTTTTTTTACTTTCAGAACTTTTTATTAGATTGCTATATCAACACCATCCTGTCAGTCTCTGAGAAATAGGAATGAGTAATATAAACCCAATAAAATATCTTGAAGTTGGCATTCTGTATAATCTTATGTTTTGTTCCTAGTCAGAATAAGTTTTTTAAATATTATTTTTTGCATAGAGAAACAGACACTCCCATATATCAGTGTTTCTCGTATCCTAGGATTTATTAATTCAATTCCCAGAAGTTGTCTCTTAGCTTGGAAGAATTTTTTCCCTTTTATCTTTTTTTCATTTTTCTTTTTAAAAATCTCAAATATCACTTTAATAGAGTATTCTACTTGTTGTTAAGCAGGGAAAAGTTTCTAATGAAACCCTATTATTTTGGAAAATAATTGTCTATTGTGCTGCCTTCATATCACCAAGGATTCATTAAACCGATCAGTATATATAGAAAGATTGAAAGGCAGAAAATAGTAAGCCTACCTAAAAATGAACTGCTTTTAGATATTTCAAAAATTGCTTAGCAGAATATTTTTCATATTACGAGCTACAATTTTTCCACAATATTTCTTAACATTTCATGGAAGAATTTTTATAGCAGTATAAGCAAATACTAACATGTAGCTTGATTGTTGGATAGATTTGAAAGAAATAAAATTTTATTTCTTTAAAAAATGCCAATTAGTTCATATAAGGACCATTAGCATCCTTAGATTTTTTTTTCTATTTTGAAAATGTGGGATACAATTCAGGGTTAGGTATACAAATGTTCATTATGCAGGTACCCTTGTTGATGAGGTGTGCCCCTCCCTCCCCTGGCAGTTTCCCTCAACTGCTAATCCCACTCCTTCTCCACTGGCAGTTTCCCACTATCACCAATCCCCTTCTCATAGTATTATGATAATTGTTCAAGGTTCACTTATGAGTGAGAACATATGGTATTCTGTTCTTTGTTTTGGTAATAGATCACTGAGTATGATAGACTCTAAATCCATCTAAGTTGCTGCAAAATCCATATATTTGTACTTCTTTATGGCTTCATAATATTACATGGTGTATATGTACCACATTTTTTCTAATCCAGTCCAGCTTTGATGGACAGCTGGTTGTGAATAGAGCTGCAACAAACATGCATGTGCAGGTATCTTTTTGGTAGAATGACTTGAGTTCCTCCAGGTATATTCCTAATAGAGGGATTGCTGGGTCATATGGAAGGTCAATTTCTAGTTCTTTCAGAAATCACCACACTCTCTTCCAAAGACGTTGCACTAGTTGGCATTCTACCAGCAGTGCAGAGGCATTCCTTTTTCTCTGCATCCTTGCCAGCATCAGTTATTGTTTGTTTTATTAATGATGGTCATTCTTACTGGAGTTAGGTGGTATCTCAATGTGGTTTTGATATGCATTTCTCTGATGATGAGTGAGACTGAGCATCTTTTCATGTGTCTGTTGGCTACCTG
>NW_007148589.1:0-771 GCF_000164805.1 Carlito syrichta | reverse complement strand
GCTGAAGGCTGTCCATCTTTAAGTACAGACATTTATCCATTTCCAGTCATTTTCATCTTTGTCCCTAAGAATACCTGTTGTCTTTCCTCACAGGGCCCAATGAGAAACCCTTAAACAAGTAAATCTTTCATTGGCATATCTTCCACGAGTAGAGCCATTCTGACTTGGTGTACTTCAGAAGGCTTGGTCTGTATGTACTCATTCGTTGTCACATAGTTACATAGTTATTTGAATATCTAATTTCCCAAAGTTAAAGATTGAGTTTCTAGAAACTATAGAGCTTGATATTATCTGTTTTGTTCATTACATCTTCTGCAGAAGAAATATAGTTTTTACCACTGTGAATGCTAAGTTATTCTCAGACAAAGTCAAGTTTACTCTCTGACACTGTGAATGAATTCTTATTCATGGCTAATGAGCAAGGCAATCAGTGCAGATATTTTTTAAAATAGAAACATAATTACTTCTACTAGGGGCAAGACTACGGTGTTTCCTAATTCACAGGTGAACAACAACATAAAGGAAATACTACAAATACATTTGAATTCAACTTTATTTTTCTAGTGGATTCGTCATTTTCCTTGTCACATATGCCAACAACCAATTGTAATAATAATAAATTACATTTCTCAAAGATAGTAAAGGCTTCATTGAACAAAAATATAACTTCCAGGCTTTACTAACTTCATTGTACTTCTTAGAAGAAGCCATCAGCACACTTAGATAACCGCATGACATAACCATATAATGTTACGCCTATTAGAGACAACA
>NW_007148588.1:0-3757 GCF_000164805.1 Carlito syrichta | reverse complement strand
TTCTTTGGTAGTGACACTCTACCTTTCTACATGTACTAACTCACTGATATCTTACAACTACTTATAAGGAAATTGTGATTACTGTACATATTTCAGAGAAGAAGCTGAGATATAAACAGTTTCCTTTATAGCAAAGAGCATGCAGTTAATAATTATTGGAACTAGAACTCTGAGGCAGTGAGGGTACACATTTTCTGATTTTTATCTCAATGCTACATGTAATCTAAAATTGGAAATCAGAACATTTCATCAATTTTAGCAATTGCTTCAAAGTTTGAAGGATAGAGCAACAATCATGAAAAGTAAAGACTAAGTAATATTATCTCTTTTGAGATGCAATGAAATATTATATTGAATAAATTGAAGGTATCATAAGGATATTGATGACCTACTGGTAAGAGAATAGTCATTTATAAATATAATTCTTACCTACAAATTTATTTATAGACACATAATTGAACATATATAAATTTTATATTGTATATGAACATAAACAGAAATTTATATGTGTAGAATTTACATATATGCAAGCTTATGTGTATATCAGTACACATATATGTATTTATTCAGACTTTAGTTTCACACACACATAATGCACATATAAATGAAAATGTCACTATATCTTTGAAGAGTAACTATATCTATATCACTATATATCTAAAGAGTAACTGAAATGTCTTCTTAAACTGAAGTGATAACCATTTCTACAGTTTTCATTAAAGTCTAAGCTTTTTAACACATAGTCAATTCAATTTAATTATTATATAGTAAACATATCACTGTGGGTTTAGCTTTTCAAAGCAACTGAAATATAAATGCCAAACACATCAATATTCTCTTTAAAAATGTATGAAAGTCTATATTGTTTGAACTTAATCCGTTCAGATCCATGCAAGTCCCCCCTTCTCCTTTCTGGGAATTAAATGAAGAGACACTGAATTTTGTTAGTGATTGCTGAATACTTATAAATACATGCATATGTAAATAAACTGCCAGGCAAAGGAGATACTAGGGAAATGAGACCGCCCAGATTGCATAATAGGGCTAAAATATAGGCTTTACAAAAGAATCTCAGGGAAAGCATGCTATTTAATAATAGAAGAGCAGATTCAGTATGATATTTCCATTTGCCTGTTGAAAGCAGTAGCCCCAGATATGGTCCATGACATCTCTTTCCCCTACCATCACCATCAAATTTCAAATAGTTATTAGAGTTACTAATAACAAATAGTAGTTATTAGTAATATTAAATCAGGTATTTCCTTGAACAAAAACTCGCCTATGAGAAAAGTGGCCTAAACTGAGCTTTTCATCATATGACATTATTTAGTAGCATGTGTTAAAAACATCATCTCTCTATAGGCACATGGAATATAAAACAAAACAAATAAAAAATAAGAGACTGAGTTCTTTCTGTTGGAAATAAGGGAGGAGATTCCCACCTCCACTCCCTGCCTTTTCTTTGAGCATTCACCTAAGAATACTTGTAATTGTAAGTTCTTTCTCTGTCTTTTTTTGCAAAGGATGACTTTTTAAAAAAGTTAAATAAGCTTCTTGTCACATTGAACAATCAGCAATGTCATTCTCAAGGTCCTGAGAACTTTCTTTTGGACATGTAATCAAGGAAGGTAGTGTCCCTGACTCGCAGTTTCTTAGTAAGGTTGAGCCTGATTTTAGTGGGTTCTTCACTTCAAATTGTGAAACTACCTCCTGTTATAGGATGTGAAAAGTTTATTTTTCCTTTGGATTGTCAAATTAGCAAACACAGATGCCCACCTCAGTTAGCAGACAATTGTAGGATGAACTCTGTGTGGTAAATTGTGCTGTCAGGGCCTCTTAGTTGTAATGGGTTATACCTGCTTCTCTATATTAAAGAATGAAATTTCTTTCTGTCTTTGCAGTCCTTTAGCAGATTGCCTGTGATGCACATCGCATTCTGGATTAATGCCTATTCAGTTCAATAAGAAAAATTGTCTTCTTTCACTTCTACATTTGTGGAGAGATTTTCTAGGTTGAGAACATATTTTGTTTTTAATTATATTCCCTTAACAGGGTTCATGCCATAAAGAGGGAAAATTCACTGTTCCTTATATGAGGTAGACATTTTAAGTGTAAATTTAGTATGATATCACAGATGTCAATTATAGTGATATCTGCCTTATGCTTAATTCTCAGATCTTTTTCTTAATACAAATACTTTGCTAAGAAATATCAGCTTTTTACATTACTTAAAATTTGAAACTCCAACACTTTATAATAGTTATTTCATGGAATTTTGGATGAATATTAAATGTTTCTTAAATTTCTTAAAAAATAAGTACTTTTTATAATATAATTACATGTAATATATAATTATAACATAATTATATATAATTCATAACTGACATATAAAATATATAAACATAAATAAAACCTAAAACATATAAACCATAAAATGAAAATATGTATAGAATATATAAATAAATTCTTATTATGAAGCAAAATAACAATAACTTTTTTCCCCTAACTTGATTAGTGATAGACCTTGTACTGTTTGATAGTTTAAGTGAGATGTTGAAATTCTGGTATAGCTTTCCCGGGTCAAGACAGGAAGCAGTGAAGCAAAAAAAAAGGGAGAGAAGTTTCCCTCAAGCCAGCCATATCTCACTGCTCATTGCATTTGACATGCTTCACGATGAATGAGGGATTCACAGGGCTATGTGCAGCTTCACTGCAATCAGACATAATTCGATCAGTGAATATATGAAGTATAGCTACTTAAAAATCATTCCCAAATTGACTCACAATTATTTACACATACATGTGCAATATGAAGATCTTTAGCAAAATGAGAAAGTTCATATTTATCAATATTTTTCCTGGAACATATCTCTAATGATTAAATTATATGTTCTAAGATTAATATTTTGCCTTTTATTTTCTTCTCAAGTGCACTAATCTACCTTTTCTATTTTATACAATGAACAAATAAAACAAAGCAATTTGCAACAGAGTACTATTTTTGAACATTAGACAAACATAGTTTTTCTTTTGACATACTTCTTAAAAGTTTGTTTTAATATTAAAATGAAAACTCTTGTTTTCTGGTCTGTAAGAGCAAACAGATGAAAATCAAGTAAAGAGACTGGACATTAAAAAATTAGAATTTAGCCGAGCTCGGTGGCTCAGCCTGTAATCCCGCACCTTTGGGAGGCTGAGGTGAGTGGATTGCCTGAGCCCGTGGGTTCGAGACCCCCCTGGGCAGCGAGACCCCATCTCTACAATAAATCAAATATTCAGTCGGACGTGATAGCGCATGCCTATAATTCCGGCTACTTGGAAGGCTGAGGTGGAAGCATCGCTGGAGCCCAGCAGGTCGTAGCTGTGGTGACGGGGACTGGCCACTGCACTCCAGTCCGGGCGACAGAGTGAGACTCCAACTAAAAAGAAAAAAAAAATTAGAATTTTTGATAATGCAATTTTAAAAAGCAAAATCAAAGTTAACTTTACACTATAGTGTTATCAATGTTAATAAGCTTTTGGTGAAATACAGGAATTTGTAAGAAAATTATCTCTTTAATCTGGCTTAAAATTAACATTGCATCACAACTCTGACACCATTATTTTCTAAGGTTATTAAGTCAAGACCAGCCAGATTTAATCTTTCTTGGTGTTTAGACATGGGGAACTGCAAATATAATTAATAGCTTAATTATGAAATTATACATAGGTCTCATGTGAGGCAATCTATCTATAGTCTAATCTAGCACAGAGTTGC
>NW_007148587.1:0-790 GCF_000164805.1 Carlito syrichta | reverse complement strand
GCATCACAACTGTGACACCATTATTTTCTAAGGTTATTAAGTCAAGCCCAGCCAGATTTAATCTTTCTTGGTGCTTAGACATGGGGACCTGTAAAAATAATTAATAGCTTAATTATGAAATTATACATAGGTCTCATGTGAGGCAATCTATCTATAGTCTAATCTAGCACAGAGTTGCTAACTCATATGGATCTTGAGTGGTTATTTGACATCTCTGCCCTTCGATTTCCACAACTATAAAGTCAGAAGACTAGTCCTACTTTTCTTATTCACCTCCCAATGTTTCATTGTTTGCTCATTCGTTTTTTTTTTTTGTTTTTTTTTTTGAGTTGGAGTCTCACTCTGTCACCCAGACTGGAGTGCAGTGGCCGCTCCCGGCCACCGCAGCCTCAACCTGCTGGGCTCCGGCGATCCTTCCGCCTCAGCCTTCCAAGTGGCCGGAATTACAGGCATGCGCTACCACACTGGGCTGATTTTTGATTTATTGTAGAGATGAGGTCTCGCTGCCCAGGCAGGTCTCGAACCCACGGGCTCAGGCAATCCACTCACCTCAGCCTCCCAAAGGCACAGGATTACAGGCTGAGCCACCGAGCCTGGCTCTCATTCGTTTTTATTGTTTCTTTTTAATTTGCCCTGAAAATCAAATGAGATACTCTGTCAAAACAACTTGTGAAATTTAAAGTAATATCCAGATATTGTTACTTACATTTGCCCCTTTTTCAAACTTCCTAGTACATAAGTACTCAACTTGTGCTTCTTTAGCAGGTATTTCAGAAATCCAGTGCTCAGT
>NW_007148586.1:0-307 GCF_000164805.1 Carlito syrichta | reverse complement strand
CTGCACTTAACTTTCTCTCTGCATTGTTCCTTTTTCTTTCTTTGTTTATTTGCCTGACTGACTGCTTCTCATTTTTATGTGTTTGTTCCAATACCATCATAGCTGAGGGGTTTTTTTGCTCACACTAATACAGAACACCTATAATTTACTTTTAATATACCATTACTGTTTTTATCATTATGGGATGTTGCTTTTTATTTTTTCATTGTGTGTTTATGAATGTATGTGTGTGTGTGTGCTTTTTTTCCCCTTCCTTATCCAAATCTAGTCTCCAAGATGAGAAGAAATTAGTATTTTTTTTCCAACA
>NW_007148585.1:0-1300 GCF_000164805.1 Carlito syrichta | reverse complement strand
TCAAATTTAAATAAATACTAGAAAAAAATTAAAAGGCAAGTTCCTACATTCAAGAGGATAGTAGTATATTTAGTGAAACCCATAAATAAACATATGAAACACAAAATACATGCTTAAGGATGTAGCATTTGTGTGCTGTTAGAAATTTGAAGAATGTGGTGCAATACATTGATTCCCTTTGGATAATTGAAAAAAATATGTGTAAAGAAATTGGCATGATCCTATCAATAACAAACTATGAGAAGTTTAAGTCCCAATTTGAGAAACAAACTGCATTGGCATTGCTTATCCTTTAGAAAGAATATATCATCCTAATTAATAAAAGTTATCATGAAGCACTCTTTTTCAACTTTTGTTTTTTTTCTATAGTCAGGTGAAACATTTAATTTTCTTACTATCATAAAGAATTCATTTTGCTATTTTTTTTTTTTTTTTGAGTTGGAGTCTCACTCTGTCACCCAGACTGGAGTGTAGTGGTCGCTCCCGGCCACCACAGCCTCAACCTGCTGGGCTCCGGCAATCCTTCTGCCTCAGCCTTCTGAGTAGGTGGAACTACAGGCATGGTTACCACGCCCGGCTCATTTTTGATTTAATGTAGAGATGATGTCTCACCAAGTTGCCCAGGCAGGTCTTGAACCTGCAGGCTCAGGCAATCCTCTCACCTCAACCTCCCAAAGGTGCGGAATTACAGGCTGAGCCACCGAGCCCGGCTCATTTTGCTATTTTTTTCTTGTGTGTACTTTCCATTCAATGGACGTTAATATGAAACTCTTGTTGACTAGTTTTATTACAGAGATTGACTTGTCTAAATTGCAAATTTTTTTTTTGAGTCGGAGTCTCACTCTGTCACCCAGACTGGAGTGCAGTGGCCGCTCCCGGCCACCGCAGCCTCGACCCGCTGGGCTCCGGCGATCCTTCCGCCTCAGCCTTCCGAGTAGCCGGAATTACAGGCATGCGCCACCACGCCCGGCTGATTTTTTGATTTATTGTAGAGATGAGTTCTCGCTGCCCAGGCGGGTCTCGAACCCGCGGGCTCAGGCAATCCACTCACCTCAGCCTCCCAAAGGTGCGGGATTACAGACTGAGCCACTGAGCCCGGCGCACATATTTATATTTTTATGAAAGTCAAGCTAGTAAAATAAATTTCAATAATTGTTGAATGTCACAAACCATAAAAATTTAGTAAATAGTGACAGCTTATATATATAAACATTGTCACCTATTTTACAAATAAGTGAACCTAAAATTATTTTTTTTACGTGTTAGCACCTTAATTTGAATTATTTTCTCACAGATATCA
>NW_007148584.1:0-783 GCF_000164805.1 Carlito syrichta | reverse complement strand
ATGTAGAAGTTCTATATGTTATGTCAGCATTCCCTAACTGCAAGGCATAATTGCATAAGTTGAGGAATCTAGTTCTCTTGAGTTAGACCATCAGACTTACTGTCAAAAACTTCCAAATCAGATTAACTAACCTTTCTGAAATTTGTTTTTCTCAGGCTTGAAATAGAGATAATACCTTAAAGCATTGCTGTGAGCATTAAGTAAATTATAGTCAAGTCATTTAGAAGAGAACAAAGCACATAATAATTATTCACCCAAAATAATTATGATTCTTTGTTTTTGTCATAATGAATAATGCTCATCAATGTTCAATGAAAAAAATGTTTAGCACACACTTTGTGTTTGCCTCATATAAATTACTGAAAACAGAGTCACTGGAGTATATACGTGAAATATGTATGTGGTTTTTGATTCATATTTCCAAATTTCTTCCCCAAATGTCTCCACTAATAATTGACCATTCACTCTATGAGAAAGCATATTGGAATGCTTTCTTTTGCCAGAATTATTAGACCTTTTGTAATTTCAAGTTTGAAAATCAATAGTGTGAAAATGTCCTATTGATAATTTTTTATTCTAGTAATTTTTCTAGAATAAATATTTTACATCTTGAGGATATTAATGTTTTGGTTTATTGCAATTTTTTGTTCACTTTGTATTTTGGGCTGTAAATATGCTTTCTTTGTGTATAAAGTGACTGAAAGACAGTTTTGATTTTTTCTGTAGTCAAATTTATTAACATTTCCATTAACAGTCCCCTGTAATTGCTTAACTTTACACATG
>NW_007148583.1:0-6197 GCF_000164805.1 Carlito syrichta | reverse complement strand
ATTTTTAAGGATTGAATCTCTCTTTAAAGTATTTACCAGAAGTTAAACTTAGTTATTTGCTTCTAGTTTTAAGACTTTACTCGAGTTACTTAGTCTTTCTGAGAACCACTTTATCTCTATCTAGAGTTGCTGAAAACATTGAACTTACATAAAGTTAATTATATAAACATATAAACCTGATAAATATTTACAATTGTTTTACAGAATCATTATATGGCAGATGTTATTATCTGCCCCAGGTCAAGCATCATTTCATTTGGTGAAAGTAATAAACTAATTTTTAAAATTGAAATTGGTGTCAGGCACTAAGCTAAGAACTTAACTTTTATTAAATCATTTAAACATTGAAACGACCTGATTAAACATGCATCATTATTATTCTCATCTCAGAGGTGAGAAAACTGAGGTTTAGAGATTGTGAATACATTGTTCAAAATACTGTATTTAGTAAGCACTGAATCCAGGGTTAAACTACACTAGGTCTTGTCCTCAAAGGGTTAAATTTACTGCCACACAGGTAGAAAAATCACTTTAGAAACTTAGTCAATGAAATATCAGTGTTAATCCACTTTTAACTTATTGTTTTACAGTAGATCTCTCTTAATCATGGGGGTGAATAAATAGATGCCCAAAACCATGGATAGTACTGAACTTGATTGTTGTTTATCAGAAAATGTTTCTGTTCATGTCTTCAACCCCCAAATTTAATCCCTTTTCTATTGTAACTGGCCCTCACTATGCACTTTGGCCATAAGTTTTGTAATTTAAGGTATACTAGCAAAACTAGCAAAATTTCTTTTCCCTTCACAATTTTACAAAGATTTGTTCCATAGATCTTAACAACCTCAGCAAACACGTTTTTCTTCTTATGAAGCCAAGAGCTTCCACCTCTTAAAGGAATCACTTTATGGTTTCTCTTTGGAATATGCAAACTGCTAGCACCACTACCTAGGCTCATTGGAGACATTATTAAGTAAGATAGGGGTTACCTGAGCATAAGCACCACGATACTACAGCAGTAGATCTGACAAACAAGAGGAGAGCATCTACACTGTGACAACACTAGACAAAGGCAGGATTCAAATTGTGGACAAGAGAGAGCGTGATGGCAAGAGGTTTTATCACACTACACAAAACAGCGTGTAGTTAAAGGCATTTTTTTTTCCTGGAACTTTCCACTTATTATTTTTTGAACCACTGTCAACAGCGGGTTGGTACCATTAAGACCATGGAAAGTAAATCGTGGGGACTGCAATACTCGGTGTGAGTTTAAGTGTGTGTAAGCTTTACAATTTGTACCTAGTGCCATCTTCACGAGATGAAATCCTAAAAATCTTGTCTGCAATTTCCCGTTTTCTCAGTTGTTGGGTTTAGAAGCAGGCAAGTAAATCTTCTGTAAGCTCAAGAGCCCCAAACTAGTGCTAAACCCAAATGAGCCCAAAATGAAACCTTCACTTTTACTTTGGAATTTCCTGTGTTTCTCTAGGGCCCTTGGCCCTGCCTGTTACTGAAAATTAGACTTAACCTTCCACACCTAACGTTCCTTAAAGAAAATAAAGAACTTATGTTTATACAATGTTTACATCTCCATATGAGACAATGATCAAATTGACCTTCAAGTGTGATGGAATGAGAACAGTTATCACAGAGAGGTTTTTTACTACAAATATATACATGGATCAAATTTTACTATGGTGCATACAGCCAAGATGAATGGGAATTAAATATTTTATTTGAATGTATGAACATCCCAGTACACATTCCCTGTCTCAAAGCTATAATAAAATTTTTTAGATTGCTAAATATCAAAATAAATCATATCATTATGTGTTATGTTTCCCTGGAATTAAACAACTTTTTAACATATAAACACTCAAAAGAAATAAATTAATGTCATTCTCTTTGACATTATGTTTATGTTTTCAATTTATACTTGGAAGTTTGAAAACAGAAATAAATTATGTGGCTGCCTCACATTAGTGCGAAAACTCCTATGACACTAAAAATAACAGCATTAAGTTATTTAAATAATTTGTGGTGTTTGAAGAAAGCTCATTAGCACCTTGTAAATTGTCACATATCCTGTGTTATAACTTCATTTCCAGAAGAGCTATCATAGCACAAAAACAAATCTCATGTGCAATTAATAACTGAAAGATTCACTGAATAATTTTGAATAGAAAACCCTCCATAATAAAGGATGAATTCTCAACTTCGTGTGTAGAGCTGAAACATTAATAAGAGTCATACTAGTAGAAATTATTATCCTCCTTTGTTTGTTGTTTTTGCTGTTGTTGTTTTTTCCTGTACACGCCTTAGAAGGCTAGCTCCATGCCACAATTTTTTACAGTTAAGGAGATAATTTTATTGGAATGGATAGGTAGGTTATTTTACAGTTTGCATTCACTTCTCTTTTAAAATTCAATGTCTGAAAATGTGGGGATTTTTTTCTTATTCTTCAACACAAATAATAAAAAATAATATTTTAGTATCCAGTACGTGCCATCAGATAGTATTCTGATTTAAAATTCAACGGATAAACAAACCTTCAGGGACAAGGAGAATCTTCATTTTTTACTTATGTAACTGCAGGCTTAGCAAACTTCTGCTGTGGAAATCAGGACCCAGAGGTGACACTAAAGATGATGTGTGCCCGATTCTAAAGACCCTAAATGATTCATAAAGAGAAAATAAAATGAGTCCCTACTTCAGTCACCACTTCCTCACAGTTCTGGCTGTCACCCAAAAACTTCATGCAAAGGTGACAGGGGATAAAGGAAGGGAGTCCGAACTGAGAGTCACTTAAATACTCCTTGTCAGCTTTTGCAGGGTTGTATCCTCCTCATTTATCTTGAATGAATTAACACACATCTCTTTTGATACACCTTCCCAGACAGATGGTGAACTTAACCTCAGCTCTGAATGACCTTATCCTCTCTCCACAGTGTATGCTGTGATGCTTATTTCCTTTTATCACTGAAAAAATATGTATATTGTATGGATATACCAGTTTCTTGATCCTTTTACTGATTGAAGGGTGATTTCATTGCTTCCACATTTTAGCAATTATAAACAAAGCTGCTTTAATTATCAGTTTTTAGCTCATTTGGATAAATGTCAAGGGTAATGTTTGCCTGCCATTTACTAAAACTTTGAAACAGTCACGATATTTTAATGGTGCATCAGGTAAGAATTCTTGACCCTGACCTGGGAAAATAAAGGAAGAAAATGTGGCTGGCAGCATTCTTAGGACTTTTCCTTATGTAGCACATTTTTAACTGATATATAATACTTTTGAGAAATATATATATGCAAAAAATAACATTAGAAATATGCCATATTTTATTTAGCAAGATTTACTATATTAACTGTATGCATGCTAAATTATTAGAGACCATTTCAAAAGCTGGATGAATCCAGTAAACCAGAAATCTGAACATATGCATTCAAAATGTAATAATTTTGAGATATTTTAATATTACGGTGAATTTCACTCTGTGATTTCTATAATTTACTTATAGACATAGTCTACCTATTTAATATTCATTTCTAAGATTGATCTTTCCTCAATCCATATGGACATTGGTTTAGATAACAGACATTTCATTTCAAAGAAGTCTCTACATTTTTCTTTTTAACCAATATATGTATATATATGGTATGACTCTCATAAATCAACAAAACTCTCAAGCTGCTGTCTGAGATAGTATGCTCTTCAATATATTCTCCAATTAGAGACACACTTATTTAATCTTCTGATTGGCACCAATGATGTCCTACATAGGAAAAGTATATTTCTCTCTCAATTGACACTGAAGTCCTTTTCGTATGCTACAAGAAGTACCTTCTGATCTTCTTAAAGGTTTTGTATATTTTTATCTGTGGCAGGTTACGAACACCATGTGCCTCAGGTTAGCAACTGTGGAAAAAGAGATGGGCTTACAGTATTTCCAGCAGAGTAGAGATAGGAGGATCTTCTACTGAGCACTGGATCGTGGTACCATAGGAGAGTGGAACACTTTAGCTCCATTCATTCTCTGAAAGGTAACATGTATGTATTTCACCAAACCTAAGAATTACAGAGCGCAGATGAATCCTGGAGAAGATCAGGGTTGAGATTAATGTTATGTATTGTGCCCAAAGTCTAGGTGATCATTTTCTTGTACTGCGTATGAAAAGAGGCTTCAATGTGCAGATCTTGGGACTGTAGGATACAAATACAAACTCAAAACAGTCTCTCACAATGTTAGGGCCCAACTTTTATTGCTACAGAATAATCATTAAGTCCCAGTTTTGGTTTTTACATACAACATATATGTCTTGTACTGAAAAATATGTATACAGTGAATAAGATGAATGATAAACTACCCCATATAAAATTATGCATCGTTCTGATACTAAATCATTTTCATTTAAGCAATGTTTACACTGAACACAGTACGCATGGTTCAACTTTCAAGACTTCAAGGAGTAGCTGAATCCTGGAGTTCATATAAGCAGACATTAAGCAGAGATCCCATTCTCTGATGATTAGACATGTTCATTTTCTTCTTGTATATACAACACCTTTCCTATCAAAACTGTCCACTTCTGGAAAAAAAGGCTCCTTTGTAAACATAAAACCACTTTGCCTCCTCATTATTTATATATGTACATACACTTATATATGTGATTCTTATTTATAATATAAACATATAATGTATATTCTTTTTTTCTTATTTTTAATGCATTGTTAGAACTTCTAGAACACTGTTAAATGATAGTGGTAAGATTGTCTCTAAGATTGCTGATGTCTCAACAACAAACTTAATAGCAGCAATTCAAGAAAGATTTCTTTATTGATTTATCTTGTAGTTCCTAGAATTTAATGACTTTTTTTATTGCCAGGATTAGGGCTAATTGTTTTATATACTCTATTCTCATGTAGAAGTTCTATATGTTATGTCAGCATTCCCTAACTGCAAGGCATAATTGCATAAGTTTGAGGAATCTAGTTCTCTTGAGTTAGACCATCAGACTTACTGTCAAAAACTTCCAAATCAGATTAACTAACCTTTCTGAAATTTGTTTTTCTCAGGCTTGAATAGAGATAATACCTTAAAGCATTGCTGTGAGCATTAAGTAAATTATAGTCAAGTCATTTAGAAGAGAACAAAGCACATAATAATTATTCACCCAAAATAATTATGATTCTTTGTTTTGTCATAATGAATAATGCTCATCAATGTTCAATGAAAAAAATGTTTAGCACACACTTTGTGTTTGCCTCATATAAATTACTGAAAACAGAGTCACTGGAGTATATACGTGAAATATGTATGTGGTTTTTGATTCATATTTCCAAATTTCTTCCCCAAATGTCTCCACTAATAATTGACCATTCACTCTATGAGAAAGCATATTGGAATGCTTTCTTTTGCCAGAATTATTAGACCTTTTGTAATTTCAAGTTTGAAAATCAATAGTGTGAAAATGTCCTACTGATAATTTTTTATTCTAGTAATTTTTCTAGAATAAATATTTTACATCTTGAGGATATTAATGTTTTGGTTTATTGCAATTTTTTGTTCACTTTGTATTTTGGGCTGTAAATATGCTTTCTTTGTGTATAAAGTGGCTGAAAGACAGTTTTGATTTTTTCTGTAGTCAAATTTATTAACATTTCCATTAACAGTCTACTGTAATTGCTTAACTTTACACATGGAAATTGTGTCATTGTTTAGTTACAAAATTGACCATAGAAAAATGTTTGTGTATAACATCATCTGAATGTGTGTGTGTGTGTGTGTGTGTGTGTGTGTGTAAACAGTCATGTGTCCTCTACAGAAATACATTCTGAGAAATGCATTGTTAAGTGATTTAGTCATTGTATAAACATTATATATTTTACTTACACAAAACTAATGGACAGAGCTTGCAACACACCTAGGCTATATGTTATAGCCAATTGCTTCTAGGCTACCAATTTTGTACTGAATACTCTAGACAATAGGAACACAATGTTAGGTATTTGTGTTTATAAACATAGAAAAGGTACAGTAAAAATAGGGTATTGTGATTTTATGGGACCACTGTTGCATATGTGTTTGCTATTGAATTAGATGCCCCTATGCAATGCATGACTGGATATATAAGTTGATTTATATGTGCTTCATTCATATAGCACTGACTCCATTTCAGTAATATCACTTATGCTA
>NW_007148582.1:0-6069 GCF_000164805.1 Carlito syrichta | reverse complement strand
TGAATTAGATGCCCCTATGCAATGCATGACTGGATATATAAGTTGATTTATATGTACTCATCATATAGTACTGACTCCATGTCAGTAATATCACTTATGCTACTATGTTTTCTTCAATATTCATCTACATGCATAGACACAAAATAAACCATAAAATTATGTAATTTCACACACAAAATAGTGAAATGTGAGATATCTTCACTTTAATAATATTCTAGTCAAAATTAGAACTCACACAATATATTCATACACAAAACATTGATTTTTGAATGGTCACAATTTTGGGATTCCTTTGTGCCAGAATATACCCTAGATTATTCTGATTAGTCCAGGGTTATTATAGCTTTGGTAAAGTACAAACTTTTATATGTGAGTGAATCATCATTTTTGTATGGGTAAAATTCTCTAGGTTATTTTTTCTGGGTTGAGGAGATGCACTAACATGGATTAAGTAAATGTGTTAATGTAGATTAAGAGGATATGCTACCATAAATTAAGGGGATGTACTAACATGAGTGAATAAAGTACTTAAATTTAGAGAACAGTTGTGTGCTGAAGAAACAAATGCAGAAGAAATATTGCATACTCTTCAGTTTGTCCAAATTTGGAAATCTATTTTTCACTGTATTTAAATTATGCCTTGAAATCATAAAAAAGAAAACATGCAATAAAACCTGGGTTTGTGGGGCACACCTACATTTTAGTTGGGCTACGTACACTAAGAAGTTTCTCTCTGCTTCTGTAGTATGGCAGTAGTTGCATACAACAGATTGAAAGATAAATATATAAGATGCTTAATTTCAATGCACAATGGTTATTTATTAAGACAGGCCTTAAGGATAGTTCCACTCAGTGTGTTGACCATTTCAAGTGAATGTTACTTTTTATTGTTGTTTGTTTCTCACTCCCAAAGAAGTAAGCCATTTCTTTAAATAAGCTAAGAAACCTGCCTCCTATAAAATTAAAAGCAACTTCAAAACTAAAAGACATAGAGTGTGTTCTTTAATTACATGGCCAGTGACAGCACCTGGGCCAGAAATCAGGGCATCCACTCATACCAGTCTTATTCAACAATATTCCATTGTATTAAAGGTTTTCTTCCCTTCATCATAAAACTCTCTGCAGAATCAAAAGATACTGGCCTGGTTTTCTTAGTAATGTGTCAGTGAGAAACCATGTCAAACCTCATTCGTGACATGTTTACTACTCCAAAACAATGCTAATACTGGGGACTCAAAGCACTATGAATAATTTCCAGTGAACTGTCACATCTCTCAATGAGCAGCTATTTGGCACTGACAACATTCATGGGTTCCTTAAAATGTATCAAGAGGCTGCTGCCAATCTATATATCAAGGAGAAAATTTTCTGAAAGCTATGGTATGGCAAGTCTGTAAAGGACTAAAAAACTAGAAGACATATATGCATGGACAGACTGAAAAAAATAGGAGAGATGACAAAATATACTAGAAGTCTCAGAAAAGTTTACATTTTAAAAATAATTGATATATAATATTATATGAAAAAATATAGACTTATGGACTTTGGACATATTAACTGTCTCTGATACTTGTTTAATCCTAAATGAAACATTGAATGGATTAATATATTTAATTATTTTCCTAAATCAATAATGAATGTGAACACATCCTATCTTTGTCACACATGATTTATGTTTGCTTTTTTGTTGTTGTTATTGTTTGGGGTTTTTTGTTTTGTTTTGGTTTGGTTTTTGAGTCAGAGTCTCACTCTGCTGTCCAGGCTGTGTAGCACAGTGGCACACTCATGGCCACTGCAGCCTTCAGCTGCTGGGTGTGGGCCTCCTGAGTAGCTGCAAGCATAGGCATCCACCACCATGTCTAGCCAATTTTTTTTTTATTTACTGTAGAGGCAAGGTCTTGCCAAGTTACCCAGACTGGTCTCGAATCCCTGGGCTCAGGCAATCCTCTCACCTCTACCTCCCAAAGTGCTGGGATTACATGTGTGAGCCACGCCTCTGGCTATATTTAATACTATACTAATCATATTTGCAATTTCCAAAAAAGTATTTTGATACTTGAACAATATCTCAAATTTTTATTAAGGATAGTATTTTCTCTTAGTAATAGATAATGCCTTAATGTGTTATGAATATCAAAAGACAGAAAAGAAGATGATAGTTCAGTAGGCAATAAAAACTCTCCATTGGATATAATTTTAGTCATTTCTTTACCTTTTATGCATTATATATATAAATGGAGAGAGATTATTGAATGAATGAAATTTCTCAGACAGCTGAGAGTACATAACATTAATACTCATAAAAAGTATGCTGTAAAGTCTATGATTTCACCATGAACATTTAGGTCTGTGCTGTCTATCAGATAATTCAGGCCATGTCATCATTATTTGAATAATAGGATATTTCTTGTAAAGAAACACACACATCAAAATGTACAATTTTGAGAAATGAAGTCAATAATATTTTTCAAAATCAGCATTTTATAAATTAAGTAATATATTGCTTAGTGATTCTCCACATTTTCTTGTAGTACTAGAAGTTTCTTTAAAAAATAAGAAAATATAGATCAGTTTATACAAAAGTCCTCTGTTTGATTATAATCTATTTATAATTTTAGTTGATAATGCTTTAAAACCTACTGTGTACCAGGCACTGTTCTAAACATGAGGAATACATTAGTGAAACAAAACAAAGATCTATACTCTTCTAGAAGCATGCTACAGACAAAATTTTTGCCTAGCTGTATGAACAAATGCTGTGTGGGAAAATACCTACAATGCTTTTTGTAACACTTAGACATTATGAAGATTCAGAAGGCAGGTAAGCCAATGTCTGTCCTCTAGACTTTGAAATACATAGTCTCATGAAAGACTAAGCTGTAAATGAACTAAGGAACAATTTAATATAACACTATCTGATAATTACTCATATGTGTTCTACTTTGAGTTGGCACAAGAGACTCCTTTTCAATTAGTTTCAGTAGAATTTGTTTTTAAACTAGTAATTGACACATTTTATATATCTATATATACGCTATAAGGCAAAAACAATTAAACAATCTAGGTTTTTGCCCACAGATGCAAAACATTAAAGTGCTGAAAAAGCAATATATATTTAATATATAATATGTATTGCTACTAAATATATATATATTTTACATATTGCAATACATATAGAGTAATATACATTGCTACTAAAAATACATTTCTGAATATTCTGTCAAAATTCTTTCCCTGTGATTTTTTGAGATCAAAGAAAAGGCTGAACAATATGCCTTTGTCTTTCGGGGGAAAAAAATAGGTGATTACATCAGCCAGAAGGCGTGATGTATATGAGATTTATGTACTCATTCAACACTTGCCTCACACTTGTACCAGATTTCCTGTGTTAAGCTTCCATGCTTTATTTGCATAGGATGTTTATGTGCTATTTTTTTAAAAATCTCAGCCTTGGCTTCACATTAGAGAATATACTGGGGTTAATTTTTAAACATCCTGAGGTGGAATTGGAGGTAGTGGGCAACTGCCAGGGGAAGTGTGGCACACCTCATTAACAAGGTTACCTGCATAATGAGCATTTGCATACCTAACCCTGACTTGTACCCAACATCTTTAAAATAAAAAAAGAAATATAGCCGGGCTCGGTGGCTCAATCTGTAATCCCACGCCTTTGGGAGGCTGAGGTGAGTGGATTGCCTGAGCCCGCGGGTTTGAGACCCGCCTGGGCAGCGAGACCTCATCTGTACAATATATCAAAAAATCAGCCGGGCATAGTAGTGCATGCCTGTAATTCCAGCTACTTGGAGGGCTGAGGTGGAAGGATCGCAGGAGCCCAGCAGGTCCAGGCTGCGGTGGCCGGGAGCGGCCACTGAACTCCAGTCTGGGCGACAGAGTGAGACTCCAACTCAAAAAAAAAAAAAAAAAATTAAAAAAAGGAAAAAAGCTTTTAAACTACAGAAGTAGAAGTTCCTCCCACAGAAATTCTACTGTATGGACCTGCTTTGGAACTGTGCATAGGTACATTTACAAAGCTCATCTCAGGTGATTAAAATGTGCATCTGGGGCTGAGAATAATAAGATTACTCACCCAGGAAGTCAGTCTCCACCACTATTTATTTTCCCCTTCAATTTTCTCCTTCAGTTTTTTTAAGCACATTTCTTTATTATGCTTTACTTAATTTGATTCCTTGTATAATACCATATCAACATTTATTTTGAATTTTCTACAAGTTTCAAAATGTAATTTGATAATTTTTGTGACAAAACTTTCAAACTTCAGTAGGGTAAACAAACTCTAAAACATGACTATTTCCACACGGTAATCATCAAACTGCTGTCTGGGCCTCTTGAGGGTCCCTGAGATACTTTTAGTGGAATTCTCAAAATAAAAATTTTTTTTTACAATAACAAAATATTTTCTGCCTTTTCACTCTGATTCTCTCAAGAATATAAGTGAGAGATTCTAGAAGCTACATTATATCTTATACCACAACAGTTGAAGTGCAGAACCAGAGATGAGTATGTCTTTCTTCGATTGTCAGGCTTTAAAATAATTTACAACAAAGAGCAATAATATCCCTTTTCTCACTAAACACATTTTATTGAGAAAATGCTGCTCATTTGGATAAATATTATGCTATGCAGACTAATATGTGAGCGTAGAACTATAAGACGAAGTAATACACCTTATTGTCAGGCAGGTGCTGACCTTTACTTAGCAAAATATTGATGTCAATTCAATCCCAGCTCCTACTAGTGAAGTCATACTCACTTGCCTACTTTGCTATGCGATTTCACTAATTTCACCTTTTCTATTTTCACTACTTACAATTAACCAACCAACTCAAAATCCTTAAAAAATTTAAATGTATTAAAATGTATTGATTTCTATATTAAATTGTTGTAATTTACATTTATTAAATTATATTAATAATTAATATTAATATACTCAATCACACTGCATTTATAATACATAAAAGTGTATTGAGGGATTTTAAAAAATGAATCACATTTGCATCTAGAGCACTGATACTCTTAAATTTATGCTTTGAGACATTAAACATAATAAAAGTCATGAATTAAACTGTGAGTGACTTTTGCAATAAGAAATTGCGAGAAATGAAGCAATGACATGCCTTTAATTTGCTGGTTTAAAGATTTCACTTTCAGTCCGTTTCAGGGCAAATAAATGTAAGTAGTCTTTGTGTCAGGCTTCCAGTTGTCAACCATACATAAATTCAAGTAAAACTTACAGTAGAGATTAAATTTATTTAGCAGAATTTAAATACTACTGAATACTGTTGTGAGTATTGTCAATTTCTTTTTCCTCAAATTCTAAGAAAAAAGCCAAATATAAAACTGAAATATTTAAAATGTAAGCAACAAAGGCCCAGTGGAATTTTTGTTACTTAAAACACAGATAAATACAATAGAACAATTTACTGACAATGAAAATAAGCATATTTTCTTTTTATTGAGGTTTATATTTGCATTCAGTACACAATATATTATAATCAAAGTTAACATAAAAACAAAAAAGTTTGGCTAATATTCTAAAGAATATTACCATTCTAAGAAAATGCATATTTCTTAGACTTACTGATTTTTATTGATAAAATATGAAGAAATGTAAATACAACTTTCTACCCGACACAGAACTGATAGTGATTTTTGTCTCTGAATAGACTACTGCTGCCAACTTAAAATGAAAATAATGTGAACATTTACAAGAAAGCTCATATGTGAAATGGAACTTCACTTCCTTTACATTGAAATGTGACATTGTTGAAGATACCAAAGAATCTTCAATTACATTTCTTTGAAATATGGATTGCATAAGGGAATGAAAGCATTACTAACACTGAATGAAATTTTTATCCAAAATTCCATGAGGCAGACAGACTTAATTCTACTCAGTCAATGAATTACGATAACAAAAAAAGACGGGGAAATGACAGGAAAGCAGAGATCAATCATCAGGAAGATGCAATTGAACAAAATCTGGTAAAAAAATGAAATTATCTGTTTTGCCTTTCAATATGTGCTACCAATCAAGTCGTAAAGAATTGC
>NW_007148581.1:0-6016 GCF_000164805.1 Carlito syrichta | reverse complement strand
TCACACAATATATTCATACACAAAACATTGATTTTGAATGGTCACAATTTTGGGATTCCTTTGTGCCAGAATATACCCTAGATTATTCTGATTAGTCCAGGGTTATTATAGCTTTGGTAAAGTACAAACTTTTATATGTGAGTGAATCATCATTTTTGTATGGGTAAAATTCTCTAGGTTATTTTTTCTGGGTTGAGGAGATGCACTAACATGGATTAAGTAAATGTGTTAATGTAGATTAAGAGGATATGCTACCATAAATTAAGGGGATGTACTCACATGAGTGAATAAAGTACTTAAATTTAGAGAACAGTTGTGTGCTGAAGAAACAAATGCAGAAGAAATATTGCATACTCTTCAGTTTGTCCAAATTTGGAAATCTATTTTTCACTGTATTTAAATTATGCCTTGAAATCATAAAAAAGAAAACATGCAATAAAACCTGGGTTTGTGGGGCACACCTACATTTTAGTTGGGCTACGTACACTAAGAAGTTTCTCTCTGCTTCTGTAGTATGGCAGTAGTTGCATACAACAGATTGAAAGATAAATATATAAGATGCTTAATTTCAATGCACAATGGTTATTTATTAAGACAGGCCTTAAGGATAGTTCCACTCAGTGTGTTGACCATTTCAAGTGAATGTTACTTTTTATTGTTGTTTGTTTCTCACTCCCAAAGAAGTAAGCCATTTCTTTAAATAAGCTAAGAAACCTGCCTCCTATAAAATTAAAAGCAACTTCAAAACTAAAAGACATAGAGTGTGTTCTTTAATTACATGGCCAGTGACAGCACCTGGGCCAGAAATCAGGGCATCCACTCATACCAGTCTTATTCAACAATATTCCATTGTATTAAAGGTTTTCTTCCCTTCATCATAAAACTCTCTGCAGAATCAAAAGATACTGGCCTGGTTTTCTTAGTAATGTGTCAGTGAGAAACCATGTCAAACCTCATTCGTGACATGTTTACTACTCCAAAACAATGCTAATACTGGGGACTCAAAGCACTATGAATAATTTCCAGTGAACTGTCACATCTCTCAATGAGCAGCTATTTGGCACTGACAACATTCATGGGTTCCTTAAAATGTATCAAGAGGCTGCTGCCAATCTATATATCAAGGAGAAAATTTTCTGAAAGCTATGGTATGGCAAGTCTGTAAAGGACTAAAAAACTAGAAGACATATATGCATGGACAGACTGAAAAAAATAGGAGAGATGACAAAATATACTAGAAGTCTCAGAAAAGTTTACATTTTAAAAATAATTGATATATAATATTATATGAAAAAATATAGACTTATGGACTTTGGACATATTAACTGTCTCTGATACTTGTTTAATCCTAAATGAAACATTGAATGGATTAATATATTTAATTATTTTCCTAAATCAATAATGAATGTGAACACATCCTATCTTTGTCACACATGATTTATGTTTGCTTTTTTGTTGTTGTTATTGTTTGGGGTTTTTTGTTTTGTTTTGGTTTGGTTTTTGAGTCAGAGTCTCACTCTGCTGTCCAGGCTGTGTAGCACAGTGGCACACTCATGGCCACTGCAGCCTTCAGCTGCTGGGTGTGGGCCTCCTGAGTAGCTGCAAGCATAGGCATCCACCACCATGTCTAGCCAATTTTTTTTTTATTTACTGTAGAGGCAAGGTCTTGCCAAGTTACCCAGACTGGTCTCGAATCCCTGGGCTCAGGCAATCCTCTCACCTCTACCTCCCAAAGTGCTGGGATTACATGTGTGAGCCACGCCTCTGGCTATATTTAATACTATACTAATCATATTTGCAATTTCCAAAAAAGTATTTTGATACTTGAACAATATCTCAAATTTTTATTAAGGATAGTATTTTCTCTTAGTAATAGATAATGCCTTAATGTGTTATGAATATCAAAAGACAGAAAAGAAGATGATAGTTCAGTAGGCAATAAAAACTCTCCATTGGATATAATTTTAGTCATTTCTTTACCTTTTATGCATTATATATATAAATGGAGAGAGATTATTGAATGAATGAAATTTCTCAGACAGCTGAGAGTACATAACATTAATACTCATAAAAAGTATGCTGTAAAGTCTATGATTTCACCATGAACATTTAGGTCTGTGCTGTCTATCAGATAATTCAGGCCATGTCATCATTATTTGAATAATAGGATATTTCTTGTAAAGAAACACACACATCAAAATGTACAATTTTGAGAAATGAAGTCAATAATATTTTTCAAAATCAGCATCTTATAAATTAAGTAATATATTGCTTAGTGATTCTCCACATTTTCTTGTAGTACTAGAAGTTTCTTTGAAAAATAAGAAAATATAGATCAGTTTATACAAAAGTCCTCTGTTTGATTATAATCTATTTATAATTTTAGTTGATAATGCTTTAAAACCTACTGTGTACCAGGCACTGTTCTAAACATGAGGAATACATTAGTGAAACAAAACAAAGATCTATACTCTTCTAGAAGCATGCTACAGACAAAATTTTTGCCTAGCTGTATGAACAAATGCTGTGTGGGAAAATACCTACAATGCTTTTTGTAACACTTAGACATTATGAAGATTCAGAAGGCAGGTAAGCCAATGTCTGTCCTCTAGACTTTGAAATACATAGTCTCATGAAAGACTAAGCTGTAAATGAACTAAGGAACAATTTAATATAACACTATCTGATAATTACTCATATGTGTTCTACTTTGAGTTGGCACAAGAGACTCCTTTTCAATTAGTTTCAGTAGAATTTGTTTTTAAACTAGTAATTGACACATTTTATATATCTACATATACGCTATAAGGCAAAAACAATTAAACAATCTAGGTTTTTGTCCACAGATGCAAAACATTAAAGTGTTGAAAAAGCAATATATATTTAATATATAATATGTATTGCTACTAAATATATATATATTTTACATATTGCAATACATATAGAGTAATATACATTGCTACTAAAAATACATTTCTGAATATTCTGTCAAAATTCTTTCCCTGTGATTTTTTGAGATCAAAGAAAAGGCTGAACAATATGCCTTTGTCTTTCGGGGGAAAAAAATAGGTGATTACATCAGCCAGAAGGCGTGATGTACATGAGATTTATGTACTCATTCAACACTTGCCTCACACTTGTACCAGATTTCCTGTGTTAAGCTTCCATGCTTTATTTGCATAGGATGTTTATGTGCTATTTTTTTAAAAATCTCAGCCTTGGCTTCACATTAGAGAATATACTGGGGTTAATTTTTAAACATCCTGAGGTGGAATTGGAGGTAGTGGGCATCTGCCAGGGGAAGTGTGGCACACCTCATTAACAAGGTTACCTGCATAATGAGCATTTGCATACCTAACCCTGACTTGTACCCAACATCTTTAAAATAAAAAAAGAAATATAGCCGGGCTCGGTGGCTCAATCTGTAATCCCACGCCTTTGGGAGGCTGAGGTGAGTGGATTGCCTGAGCCCGCGGGTTTGAGACCCGCCTGGGCAGCGAGACCTCATCTGTACAATATATCAAAAAATCAGCCGGGCATAGTAGTGCATGCCTGTAATTCCAGCTACTTGGAGGGCTGAGGTGGAAGGATCGCAGGAGCCCAGCAGGTCCAGGCTGCGGTGGCCGGGAGCGGCCACTGAACTCCAGTCTGGGCGACAGAGTGAGACTCCAACTCAAAAAAAAAAAAAAAAATTAAAAAAAGGAAAAAAGCTTTTAAACCTACAGAAGTAGAAGTTCCTCCCACAGAAATTCTACTGTATGGACCTGCTTTGGAACTGTGCATAGGTACATTTACAAAGCTCATCTCAGGTGATTAAAATGTGCATCTGGGGCTGAGAATAATAAGATTACTCACCCAGGAAGTCAGTCTCCACCACTATTTATTTTCCCCTTCAATTTTCTCCTTCAGTTTTTTTAAGCACATTTCTTTATTATGCTTTACTTAATTTGATTCCTTGTATAATACCATATCAACATTTATTTTGAATTTTCTACAAGTTTCAAAATGTAATTTGATAATTTTTGTGACAAAACTTTCAAACTTCAGTAGGGTAAACAAACTCTAAAACATGACTATTTCCACACGGTAATCATCAAACTGCTGTCTGGGCCTCTTGAGGGTCCCTGAGATACTTTTAGTGGAATTCTCAAAATAAAAATTTTTTTTTACAATATCAAAATATTTTCTGCCTTTTCACTCTGATTCTCTCAAGAATATAAGTGAGAGATTCTAGAAGCTACATTATATCTTATACCACAACAGTTGAAGTGCAGAACCAGAGATGAGTATGTCTTTCTTCGATTGTCAGGCTTTAAAATAATTTACAACAAAGAGCAATGATATCCCTTTTCTCACTAAACACATTTTATTGAGAAAATGCTGCTCATTTGGATAAATATTATGCTATGCAGACTAATATGTGAGCGTAGAACTATAAGACGAAGTAATACACCTTATTGTCAGGCAGGTGCTGACCTTTACTTAGCAAAATATTGATGTCAATTCAATCCCAGCTCCTACTAGTGAAGTCATACTCACTTGCCTACTTTGCTATGCGATTTCACTAATTTCACCTTTTCTATTTTCACTACTTACAATTAACCAACCAACTCAAAATCCTTAAAAAATTTAAATGTATTAAAATGTATTGATTTCTATATTAAATTGTTGTAATTTACATTTATTAAATTATATTAATAATTAATATTAATATACTCAATCACACTGCATTTATAATACATAAAAGTGTATTGAGGGATTTTAAAAAATGAATCACATTTGCATCTAGAGCACTGATACTCTTAAATTTATGCTTTGAGACATTAAACATAATAAAAGTCATGAATTAAACTGTGAGTGACTTTTGCAATAAGAAATTGCGAGAAATGAAGCAATGACATGCCTTTAATTTGCTGGTTTAAAGATTTCACTTTCAGTCCGTTTCAGGGCAAATAAATGTAAGTAGTCTTTGTGTCAGGCTTCCAGTTGTCAACCATACATAAATTCAAGTAAAACTTACAGTAGAGATTAAATTTATTTAGCAGAATTTAAATACTACTGAATACTGTTGTGAGTATTGTCAATTTCTTTTTCCTCAAATTCTAAGAAAAAAGCCAAATATAAAACTGAAATATTTAAAATGTAAGCAACAAAGGCCCAGTGGAATTTTGTACTTAAAACACAGATAAATACAATAGAACAATTTACTGACAATGAAAATAAGCATATTTTCTTTTTATTGAGGTTTATATTTGCATTCAGTACACAATATATTATAATCAAAGTTAACATAAAAACAAAAAAGTTTGGCTAATATTCTAAAGAATATTACCATTCTAAGAAAATGCATATTTCTTAGACTTACTGATTTTTATTGATAAAATATGAAGAAATGTAAATACAACTTTCTACCCGATACAGAACTGATATTGATTTTTGTCTCTGAATAGACTACTGCTGCCAACTTAAAATGAAAATAATGTGAACATTTACAAGAAAGCTCATATTGAAATGGAACTTCACTTCCTTTATATTGAAATGTGACATTGTTGAAGATACCAAAGAATCTTCAATTACATTTCTTTGAAATATGGATTGCATAAGGGAATGAAAGCATTACTAACACTGAATGAAATTTTTATCCAAAATTCCATGAGGCAGACAGACTTAATTCTACTCAGTCAATGAATTACGATAACGGGAAATGACAGGAAAGTAGAGATCAATCATCAGGAAGATGCAATTGAACAAAATCTGGTAAAAAAATGAAATGATCTGTTTTGCCTTTCAATATATGCTACCAATCAAGTCGTAAAGAATTGCATTTTACCTTGTTCCATGAGACTTCAGAAAGTGGTTTTGTGTTCCTCTACACTTCACAATGATATGATAAAATTAAACTATCACAAAATATTTACTAGGATTTTCTTCAGAAGACTGCAAGGCAGACGGCAGGTTCTATTAGCCCTGGTTTACTGATAATAAAGTCAGGAAACAAGAAGTTTCACAGTGAAGG
>NW_007148580.1:0-4306 GCF_000164805.1 Carlito syrichta | reverse complement strand
TAGCAGGTGCTAAATATGATCGGGTGGCACTGCCTACTAGGCAATTGGGGGGAAATAGTCTTAACAGTAGGGTAAAAACACTCTTAAAAGGGCATAGATTACAGCATAATGAAATGTAAAAGAAGGCAAATAATCTATAGGTAAATGTAAACAGCAATATAATCTTTTGGAGGACAAAGTCCTTGTAGCACACTCGGAATTTTTTTTTCCAAATCAAACGGTCAACCAAAATCTTTATCAGGAAGTTTTGATAAGGTTGAGTGATGATTTGTGGAAGAAATGTTCTGAGTTGTGGCAGTCAGATGACTGGTTCTTCCACCATGACAATGCATCACCAGGCCAAGTGTTCAGCTGTTTTTGACAAAAAACTGCATGACCCTGTGCCCCACCCTCCCTATTCACCAGATCTTGCCCCAAGTAACATTGTTTTTGTTTCCCCAGGTGAAAAAAGTACTCAAAGGGAATGTTTTGATGATGTGGAAGAAGTGAAACAAAAAATGTCAGAAGCACTAAAAGGCATCCAAATTGATGAGTTTTGAGCAGTGGAAAAAGCATCTCTGTAGGTGTATGGCATCAAATGGAGAGTATTTTAAAGGTGACTAAAGTTTAAACATGTAAGAATAAATATGCAATGTTTTATAAATAAATTCTGTTTTGAGAGGGTCTCCCCAATGTATTGCAAATACACACACACACACACACACACACACACACATATATACATATACATATATATATTGCAGAATATAAAATGTGTATACTTTGCAGAATGTATATTTTATATTTGTACTCCTCCATATAGATGGTTAACTTAATATAATATTTTATCTTTATTTTATTGTCCTAGTTACAGAACAATATTACATTATATGTACATACACACACACACACACACACACACACACATACATCTTTTCATTCATTTTGTCAACTGTAAAAGAATTTGGTTTGTAGTTTCTCTTTTCTTTCCATCCTTTCCACCTTTCCTGGCTTTTCTCTTTAATAGTTACTATCCCTTTTACTGCTGCAATATTTGGTATCCAAATATAATTGCTTAATCTAAAAAGGAATATAACAAACAGGTGAAGTGGAGTTTTGAAGACATTAATTCAGTACTATCTCACAATTTAATTTATGTATTTATTAAGTAGTTATTTAATTCAAAGCACTATGCTAGGCACTTTTCATAAATGGAAAGAAATATTGGGGACTTCCTCTAATATTCTCTGATAAATATATCGACATTTTCATCTTTCACTTCAAAATGTATTTAGCTTTGTGATTAATTCACTATTCCCGTCTGATCCCATATTTCCTTTATTTCCTACCATAAACATTTATGGACTTCTTTTTATGATGTTCTATCAAGATGATATTCTACCAAGAAACACATTATCCCTTGTGTCTTGATTCATTGTTGGGGGGGAGGGATTATGAATTGTTCAATGTTTCATCCAGATGGTTACTTTGCAAAAATATTTATCAAAAGGTAGAAATTACATTAGGGAATAAAATCCCTACATAAAACAGAGGATAGGTGAAGCGTTCCTTGATTGTTAGTTTTACAAGTGAACTGTACATTTAATCTAAGTCAATATCCTTAGTGAAAAATATAGAACAATAAAAGGCAAAAATAATATAATAAGTTGATCATCCATAGTTCAAAGATAATAACCAATTATATGGAAGATTATAAATGAAATCATTTATAAACAAAGATGCAGTGTACTTTGTGGGGGTGCTCTAATTATAACTCAATCATGAGAAAATTATTCAAAAATATAATTTTGTTAAAATTTCATAAATTATCCTTTCAAATGGAGTAAAATATTTTTTCCACAATAATGAGATTCAACCAGATAAAACAATTCAAATGAATAAAACTAAAACATAATTATGGCAACTTAACTGTATGTAATTTAAAATATTGTTTTAAAATATGTTACAAGTAAATAGATTAATTTTGATATAATAAAGGCTAGATTTTATATAACTTTAAAAATATAGAGTTTTTAGAAGTCTGCATACAGATACTGGAATAAAGATATTATAGACATGATTAAACATTAATGAAAATTAAAAATAACTTATTCTATGATATCTTCGAATTAGAATCTAGGCACACAAGTTTTGTTTTGTTTGGGGTTAGAATGTGCTTTGTTTTGTTGTGATTTGATTATTGACCTAGCCAAGATTCCTGGAGCTACACTGCAAACCAGCATCTCTTGCTCTTAAATCCTCTTTCCTCACCCATTCCACATTTCCATGGAATCAACTCTGCTATATAGATCATCAGATTTGGCAGGTTGAGAGATGTTGCATATATATAACACTTCTGTCTATCAATCACAGAAAATAAAAATCCTAGAATGTATCATTTGTTTTGGAGCAAAGCCAAGATGATACATACTGTGTACATTCAAGAACTGATGGCTGCAATTTTGTGAAATGGAAGATTGTGTAGCACATATTTCCATCACAGCCCTCATTGAGAACCTCTTCACTAAAAACTAGATGTTCAAGTCATTTAGAAGTAATGGATCCAAAAACATTTCCAGAAATGAATACAAAATAGTCAGCATATAGAAGAAAGAACACATCACAGAAGTTGATCATTAAGACCCCTGCTTATCCTCCAGGCTTACAAAATGACTGAATATTTTGTAGAGTGCAGAGGATAATTTTGGTGGTTGCAAGTCAGGTCATTAGTGAGGTTCCTTGAGATTTACTTATCAAAATCTTACTTCTTAAAGAAATGGTTGAATTTCACAGCCATAACCAAAGAGATGAGCAGTCAATAATGCAGAATCCAAAGCCTATTCAATAAGTTCCATGAAGCTCAGATGTCTTCTTTTGAGAAGTGTCTATTCATGGACTTCACCACAGACCTATTGGTCTGTTTTGTTGTTGTTTGTTTCTTCCTTTCTGTTCCTTTGAGTTCCTTGTAGATACTGAATGTTAGGCCCTTGTCAGATACATAATTAACATTTTTTCCCAGTCTGTGGGTTTTCCTCCTGCTCTCTTGATGGTTTCTTTTGTTGCGCAGTTTTCAGTTTGATGAGGGCCTATGCTGGCTTTGCAAGAGGTATCTCATCTGGTACATGGTTCTCCTGGTTTTCTCTCAAGGCAGAGATTAGATTATACAGCTTTGGAAAATGTGATAAGAGATCATGTTCTGGTGCCAACATTTGCCTCTCCTTTCTGCAGAGCTGAGTGCAGCAACCACTCAGGGATTAGTTTTACAACGGGAATTTTTTGCTTCTCCACTTAGCTGAACTTGGTTAGATGGGGTGGAGAAAATCAGCTAACAGAGAGGAAGTCAAGATTCTTTATGTAACTGGTAGTAATACCTAGTGATAAGAATTAAAACTCGCACCCATTAGGTGAAAAAATTTTACGTGTTAAGCTATCAGTAAGAGAGAACCATGTTTTAAAAAGGCATCCAAATTTCATTTTCTTTTTAAGTTGGAGTCTCTGACTCTGCTACCCAGGCTGGAGTGCAGTGACACGCTCATGGCCACCACAGCCTCGAACTGCTGGGCTCTGGAGATCCTTCCACCTCAGCCTTCCAAGTAGCTGGAGCTGTAGGTACATGCCACCATGCCCAGCAATTTTTTTTTATCTATTGTAGAGATGAGGTCTCGCCAGTTTTTCCAGGGTGGTCTCAAACACATGGGTTCAGGCAATCTTCTCACCTTGGCCTCCCAAAGTGCTGGAATTATAGGAGTGAGCCACTGCACCAGGTCAACCCAAATTTCACTTCCTTGGAGGACAGATGGAGGTTTATCTTGACCTCATTACAGCATAAACTTAAGCATGGGTTGTTCCAGCACTCTTTTTCACTAACAGGGGCTTATTTGAAATTGTTCCACAATCCCTTCAGCAGTACACATTGCAAAAATGATTTTATCCTTATCAAAGTTGAGGCCATTTCATATATTTTATGAAGGTGGTACACAGGTTCTCAAACTCATCTCTTGTTGTTTGGCACCATAGATTTGCTTTATAATTGTTGGCCACATGATTATTAGCAAAGGCTCTACCTCCTTCTGGTATTTTAGCTCCACCCTGATCCCACTGCCCACTAAGACAGTGTTTTACAAATTATGTGTTGTCATCCACGCCTAGAATGTAAGGTTAATTTAGTTGGCAATCATTCAGTTTTGAAGTAAGTAGGAAATACAAAAACGCAATTCAGTGTTTGTATAATACTATTTTTTTTATTGTTGGGCTTCAATATTTTTATGTGTGTTTCTCTTGTGGGTTGTATTATATTCATTGTTTTAATTTGGGTTCTACAAATAAA
>NW_007148579.1:0-360 GCF_000164805.1 Carlito syrichta | reverse complement strand
ATGAATTCCTGTATTGTTTTTTCTAGACCTGAGAAGAATGTTGGTAATTTGATGGGTATTGCATTAAATCTGTAGATTGTTTTAGGTTTCTGAACTCACCGCTTTATTCCTCAGATTTATATTTATATTTATATATATGACTATCTTTATGTCCATGTCACACTGCCATGATTACTATAGTTTTAAAGCAGTGTTGAAATCAGGTAGCAAGAGTCATCCAACTTTGTTCTTTTTTTTTCTTTGTAAAAATTGTTTGGCTAACTTAAGTTTTTTGTCCTTTCATATAAATTTTATTTTTCAAGATTTATTGAGATATAATTGATAAATTTAAAAATTGTATGTATTTAAAGTAGAGAATCT
>NW_007148578.1:0-765 GCF_000164805.1 Carlito syrichta | reverse complement strand
CTAATGCAATATATGTCTGCTGCCAAGTATTCACATGAGTGGGAGGTGAGGATAACAATAACCTTAGTGATTATCAAACAATAGCTTAAAATTCTCTTTAGTTTCTGCTATACATTAAAATATATTTAATGTGCATTAACTACACATGAGTAATCCCCTCAAGTTGGGGTGTGGCTTTATCCTCCAGCACACACCTCTTCTTTGTGGGTTGGGTACTGAAGTTCAGCTTGACCCACATGGCCTTCTTTCATCCTCATCACGCTCAAAGTAGCATTTGCTCACATCTACAGGCTAATACTAGCCATGGACACACATCCAGACACTTGGCCATGTCCTATCTGACACAATTCCCTGCTTTGCATTCTACTAGGGACTCATAACCTGCTGTGGGGGAAAGGGGGAGGTTGAGAATATTTCAGTTCTCTGGCTCAGATACTCCACAAAGCACACATGATTGAGCAAGCAGAGAGAGAGAGAAAGAGAGAAAAAGGACGGCCCATTTCTTGCCATCAAATCCCTCAAATGTGAGTGGTCTTTATAAGACTTCTGAACACTCAGATTTCACACTAACATCTGGATTTTAGTCTTCTTTTGAAAAAATCACAGGCTCCACCCCTTGGGCCCACCCTGCCCACCTGGCAACCACGATTTCCCCTCTAACTAAGGGTCTATATCCTGCACTAACTGGGACAGCAGGAGACTTATGGCATTGACTACCTGAGAGGTCATGAACGACACACATGAGTGAGTGAATGGATAGTGAAC
>NW_007148577.1:0-415 GCF_000164805.1 Carlito syrichta | reverse complement strand
AGGCAAGGGTGCTCTAATATTTATGTGATTGTTAATTTCTTAAGCATAATATACCACATGCAGAAACTAAGAAATAAAGTAAATGGAATTTTTGCATTGAAACTCTTCCTAAAAATACAAACTGTAGTCTTCTCAAATTTTCCATTTAGTCACCAATCAGAAAAAAAAAATCTTACAAGTAATTATCTACCCGCACATGATGTTTAAAATCTCTATTGATAATTTCTTGGCAAGGCCAGTGAGTTTCCTGACAAACATTAAATCGAGCACTTTCTGATTTTTTAACAATTTTCCCAACTACAATGTTCAATCAAGTGATTGCATGGTTTAATACCAGGAGGCTGGGGATGTGGAAACCTAGGGAGGAATTCAAATGAAGGGAAAGTAATTTTTCATGAATTCCCCTCTTGCCTTT
>NW_007148576.1:0-1067 GCF_000164805.1 Carlito syrichta | reverse complement strand
CCCCGCGCACTCCGGGGGCGTGGCTGCAGCACCCTAAGGCAAGTTCCGTCCTGAAACGAGATGAATGAACAAACGGGGAACATATATATATATAATTACCAGAGTCAGATTCTGAGTTCGGGCGCCAAAGCTGTCGGAGTACCGGCTCCGACATAGTTGGGAAGGTTAGGAACCTCACCGGAGAGTCAAGATGGAGAGAAGAGACCACTCGGAGGCAGTTCTTCTGGGTTCAGTCTGATCAGGACTGAGTCCAAATTTTATTCAGACTCCTTCCAACTTATATACCATTTTCTATACCTTCCAGCAGTGTGATAATTACTTGCTGGGGGCGTACAAATTCCATGATGTATATTGCGCTTTACAAACTATGCATCACAAGACCATCACGAGACTTGCAAGTTCCAAGCAAACAATTCGAGCTCCATGATGCCTGACGTGCTTCACAAAACTCACATCAAGGTCACAGGTGCACAATTTCAGGAGAGTTCGTTCAAAGTGTCTTCCATAGTGTTCAATAAATCATTCATATTATACTCTTTGTTCTAATCCCTGATTAATACAAAAACTTTCTAAGTTAACTCTAGGTTCAATCCAAGTTCACGGACTCCTAATATTTTTTAATGATTGATATTATCAGCTTAACATTTTACTATAATCTATAAGTTTACTTAAATGACGTAATTTTTATTTATTCCATTAACCTCTTATGATTCAACATAGTGCCATGTAATTATATAACAATTAATTTAAAACTTATTCCTTACCATGCCTTATATGAGTTTCATAAATCTAAACTTTAATTTTTATATGATCTAGTGATTGAACTTTAATACTATGCTATATCTTATTAAGCTAATACCTTATCATTAAATCTTATAATTATCATTGACGTATGATTTTTAAAATCATAACACTAAAATTCTTTCTATTTTAATAAAACTACGACTTTAACCCAAAACTTAAATCTTTTTTCCTAGTATATTAATACATGGCTACGGGCAAAATTTCCTATTGTCATATTAGAAGCAAAAACAACACCGTTGGGAAAATTTCCGTATACTAATCAA
>NW_007148575.1:0-466 GCF_000164805.1 Carlito syrichta | reverse complement strand
TGCACACATGGTTGTCACCTGAGGCTGAAGGCACGTGCACAAGTGTTGGCTGAAGTTAAGAGCATGTGCGTGTGTGTCGTATGAGGGCAAGGGCACATATGTGAGTGTCGACAGAGGCCAAGTGTAAGCAGAGTCCGGGGTGCATATGTAGGTGCCAGCAGAATCTGAGGGCACACACATGCATGTTGACAGAGGCAGAGGAAGCATGTGTGGGTGTTTAGCATGTCTGAGGGCACCCATGTGAATGTTGGTGAAGGCTTAGAACACTCATGTCAGTGTCATCTGAGGCTGTGGGTGCATGCACGATCATTGGCAGAAACCAAAGGGGTTCAAGTGGGTGTATTTCGAGGCCAAGGGCATGTGCAAGTTACAGCAGAGTATGGGGGCATGTGTGCTGGTGTCATCTGAGGCCAGGGGCACAAAGCATGGGTGTCATTCAAAGCCTTGCGCAAAGTTGTCACCCAAG
>NW_007148574.1:0-541 GCF_000164805.1 Carlito syrichta | reverse complement strand
CGTAGCTAGCTAATTAAGTCAACTGGCTAGCCAACTGGCTAGCTAGTTAAGTCGGTGAGTTAAGTTAGCTGGCTATCCGGCTGGCTAGCTAAGTGGCCAGCTAGTAAAGCCAGTTGGCTAGCCGGATGTCTATCTAGTTAAGTCAGCTAGTTAAGTCAGCTGGTTAGGCAGCTGGCTTACTAGGCAGCTGGCAAGTTAAGCTGCCTTGTTAACAGGCTGGTCAAGTAGGTGGCCAGGTAATTAAGCCGGCTGGCTAGTTGGCTGTCCAGCAGAGTCTCTGGCTAGTTAAGCCAACTGGCTATCACAATGTTCAGCCTGCTGGCTGGCTATTTAAACCACTTGGCTAGCCAGGCAGCCAGCTCGCTAGTTAGCTAGCTGGTTGCCTAGCCAGCTAGCCAGCCAGGTAGCTAGCTAGTTAAGACATGTGGCTAGCCATGTAACCAACCAGGTAGCTAGCTAGTTAAGTCAGCTGGCTAGGTAGCTAGACAGCCAACTAGCTAGTCAGCTAGTTGAGTCAGCTAGATAGCCAGTTAGCTAGTTA
>NW_007148573.1:0-710 GCF_000164805.1 Carlito syrichta | reverse complement strand
AACCACTTGGCTAGCCAGGCAGCCAGCTCACTAATTAGCTAGCTGGTTGCCTAGCCAGCTAGCCAGCCAGGTAGCTAGCTAGTTAAGACATGTGGCTAGCCGTGTAACCAACCAGGTAGCTAACTAGTTAAGTCAGCTGGCTAAGTAGCTAGACAGCCAACTAGCTAGTCAGCTAGTTAAGTCAGCTAGATAGCCAGTTAGCTAGTTAAGTGAGCTATCAACTTGGCTAATTATTCAGGTACCTATTTAAGTCAGCCAGCTAGTCAGGTCTTAGCTAGCTAGTTAAGTCAGCTAGTAAATCAGTTAGTTATTTAGCTAACTAATCGGCTAGCAGCATGGCTAGCTGGTGAGCTAACTAGTGGGCTCCCTCACTTTCCATCAGGTCAGCTAACTAGTAAGCTCACTCACCTGCCAACTGGTCAGCAATCTAGTCATCTCGCATGCCAGTCAACAGGCCAACTAACTTGTAGGCTCGCTCTCAGGCCAACAGGTCTGCTAACTAGTCGGCTCACTCACCTGCTGACTAGTTAAGTCAACTCACTTGTCAGCTCACTAGCCAGCAGCACGTGTCAGCTCACTCACCAGCAGACTAGTTAATTCAGCTGACCAGTCGCCTCTCTCACCAGCCAACTAGATAAGATGGCTCACCTGTCTGCCCACTAACCAGTTGACTAGTTAAGGCAGCTAAACTTTCAGCTACTAGCCAGCCA
>NW_007148572.1:0-779 GCF_000164805.1 Carlito syrichta | reverse complement strand
CTGCCTAGCCAGCTAGCCAGCCAGGTAGCTAGCTAGTTAAGACATGTGGCTAGCCATGTAACCAACCAGGTAGCTAGCTAGTTAAGTCAGCTGGCTAGGTAGCTAGACAGCCAACTAGCTAGTCAGCTAGTTAAGTCAGCTAGATAGCCAGTTAGCTAGTTAAGTGAGCTATCAACTCAGCTAATTATTCAGGTACCTATTTAAGTCAGCCAGCTAGTCAGGTCTTAGTCAGCTAGCTAGTTAAGTCAGCTAGTAAATCAGTTAGTTATTTAGCTAACTAATCGGCTAGCAGCATGGCTAGCTGGTGAGCTAACTAGTGGGCTCCCTCACTTTCCATCAGGTCAGCTAACTAGTAGGCTCACTCACCTGCCAACTGGTCAGCAATCTAGTCATCTCATATGCCAGTCAACAAGCCAACTAACTTGTAGGCTCGCTCTCAGGCCAACAGGTCTGCTAACTAGTCAGCTCACTCACCAGCCGACTAGTTAAGTCAACTCACTTGTCAGCTCACTAGCCAGCAGCACGTGTCAGCTCACTCACCAGCAGACTAGTTAATTCAGCTGACCAGTTGCCTCTCTCACCAGCCAACTAGATAAGATAGCTCACCTGTCTGCCCACTAAACCGGTTGACTAGTTAAGGCAGCTAAACTTTCAGCCTACTAGCCAGCCAAGGTAGTTAAGTCAGCTAACCTATAGCTGACTAGTGGGCCAACTTCTCAGCAGACAAGTTAGATCAGCTAAATAGATGGCCCACTAATTAGATGAGCAAAATACCGAGC
>NW_007148571.1:0-817 GCF_000164805.1 Carlito syrichta | reverse complement strand
AGCCGACTAGTTAAGTCAACTCACTTGTCAGCTCACTAGCCAGCAGCACGTGTCAGCTCACTCACCAGCAGACTAGTTAATTCAGCTGACCAGTCGCCTCTCTCACCAGCCAACTAGATAAGATGGCTCACCTGTCTGCCCACTAACCAGTTGACTAGTTAAGGCAGCTAAACTTTCAGCCTACTAGCCAGTCAAGTAGTTAAGTCAGCTAACCTATAGCCGACTAGTGGGCCAACTTCTCAGCAGACAAGTTAGATCAGCTAAATAGATGGCCGACTAATTAGATGAGCAAAATACCCAGCCAAATACTTACCCGAATTAACTATGGGGCCAATTCGTCAGCCAACTATTTAACCAAGCTAAATAGCCGATTTGTCGGCCAACATGTTAAGCCAGCTATCAAGTTGGCCGAGTAGTCAGCTAACATGTTAAACTAGCTAGCTAGTCGGCCGACTCATCAGACAAGTTGTCACCTAGCTAACTCGTTAACCAACTAGTTAAGTCAGCTGCTTAACTCATTTACCAACTAATTAAAACAGTTATCTAACTCATTAACCAACTCATTAATTCAGCTAAATATCTCATTAGCCAATTAGTTAATTCAGCTAGCTAAGTGAGCTAGCTAACTAGCTAGCTAGCTAAGTAAGCTAGCTAAGTCACCTAGCTCACTAGTTAGCTAATTATTTGTCAGTTACTTAAGTCTGCTACCTTAATAGTTAGCTAATTAATTAAGTCAGCATGTATTCAGCTAGTAAAATAGTAGCTAACTATTTAGTTCAGGAGTTAAGTCATCTAGCTAACTAGTTAAGTCAGCCAG
>NW_007148570.1:0-800 GCF_000164805.1 Carlito syrichta | reverse complement strand
GGCCAACTCGTCAGTCAACTATTTAAACCAATCTAAATAGCCGATTTGTCGGCCCAACATGTAAGCCAGCTATCAAGTTGGCCGAGTAGTCAGCTAACATGTTAAACTAGCTAGCTAGTCGGCCGACTCATCAGACAAGTTAAGTCACTTAGCTAACTCGTTAACCAACTAGTTTAGTCAGCTGTTTAACTCATTTACCAACTAATTAAAACAGTTATCTAACTCATTAACCAACTCATTAATTCAGTTAAATATCTCATTAACCAATTAGTTAATTCAGTTAGCTAAGTGAGCTAGCTAACTAGCTAGCTAGCTAAGTAAGCTAGCTAAGTCACTTAGCTCACTAGTTAGCTAATTATTTGTCAGTTACTTAAGTCTGCTACCTTAATAGTTAGCTAATTAATTAAGTCAGCATGTTATTCAGCTAGTTAAATAGTTAGCTAACTATTTAATTCAAGAAGTTAAGTCAGCTAGCTAACTAGTTAAGTCAGCCAGTAAAGTCAGCTAGCTAATTAGTTAAGTCAACTAGCTGTCAGCTAGTTATGTCAGCTTCTAATTTAATCAGCTTGCTAAGACAGTTAGCTAGCTCATTAGTTAAAGGTTTAAGTCAGTAGGTTGAGTCAGGTAGTAAGCTAGTTAACTAATCGGTTAAGTCAGCTGGTTGAGTCAGCTAGCTAGCTAGTTAGCAAATGGGTTGAGTCAACTGGTTGAGTAGGTTAACTACTAGCTAGTTAACGAGTTAAGTCAGCTTGATGGTCAGTTAGCTAGCTAGATAGCTAACGAATAAAGTAAGCTGGATG
>NW_007148569.1:0-762 GCF_000164805.1 Carlito syrichta | reverse complement strand
GATTTGTCGGCCAACATGTTAAGCCAGCTGTCAAGTTGGCCGAGTAGTCAGCTAACATGTTAAACTAGCTAGCTAGTCGGCCGACTCATCAGACAAGTTAAGTCACTTAGCTAACTCGTTAACCAACTAGTTAAGTCAGCTGTTTAACTCATTTACCAACTAATTAAAACAGTTATCTAACTCATTAACCAACTCATTAATTCAGTTAAATATCTCATTAACCAATTAGTTAATTCAGTTAGCTAAGTGAGCTAGCTAACTAGCTAGCTAGCTAAGTAAGCTAGCTAAGTCACTTAGCTCACTAGTTAGCTAATTATTTGTCAGTTACTTAAGTCTGCTACCTTAATAGTTAGCTAATTAATTAAGTCAGCATGTTATTCAGCTAGTTAAATAGTTAGCTAACTATTTAATTCAAGAAGTTAAGTCAGCTAGCTAACTAGTTAAGTCAGCCAGTAAAGTCAGCTAGCTAATTAGTTAAGTCAACTAGCTGTCAGCTAGTTATGTCAGCTTCTAATTTAATCAGCTTGTTAAGACAGTTAGCTAGCTCATTAGTTAAAGGTTTAAGTCAGTAGGTTGAGTCAGGTAGTAAGCTAGTTAACTAATCGGTTAAGTCAGCTGGTTGAGTCAGCTAGCTAGCTAGTTAGCAAATGGGTTGAGTCAACTGGTTGAGTAGGTTAACTACTAGCTAGTTAACGAGTTAAGTCAGCTTGATGGTCAGTTAGCTAGCTAGATAGCTAACGAATAAAGTAAGGCTGGATGAGT
>NW_007148568.1:0-773 GCF_000164805.1 Carlito syrichta | reverse complement strand
GCTTGCTAGCTTAAGTCAACTGGGTAATTCAGCTGGCTAGCCAGCTGACTAGCTGGTTAAGTCAGCTAGTTAAGGCAGCTGTCTAGCCAGCTGACTAGCTAGCTGGTTAAGTCAGCTAGTTAAGACACCTGACAACTAGTTGGCTAGCTAATTAATCAGCTCGTTAAGTCAGTTGGCTCTCCAACTGCTTATCTAGTTAAAAAGTTATTTAAGTCAGATGACTAGTCATCTGGCTAGTTAGTTATTTCAGCTGGTTATGTCATCTGGCTAGATAGGAAGCTAGATATATGTCAGCTAGTCATGTCAAGTAGCTAGCTAGTTAATTCAGATTATTAAGTCAGCTGGCTAGCTAGATAGCTGGATATGTAGCCAGTTACTTAAGGCAGCTAGCTATGCCAGCTAGCTAGCTAGGTAGCTAGTTGGTTAAGTCAGCTAGTTAAGTCACCTTTCCAGCTTATTAAGTCAGCAAGATAATTCAGCAGGCTACCCAGCTGCCCAGCTAGGTAGCTAGCTATTTAAGTCAGCTGGCTAGTTAATTAGCTAGCTAGTTAAACAACCTAGTTAAGTCAGCTCACTAGCCAGCTGGTTAGCTAGGTAGCTAGGTAGCTAAGTCAGCTAGCAAACCAGCGGGCTACATAAGGTACCTAGCTAATTAGTTAGCTGTCTATCCAGCTGGCTAGCTAGGTAGCCAGGCAATTAAATCAGCCTGCCAGCCAGTTGCTAGCTAGTATGTTACCTAGTTAGTCAGTTGGCTCGACAGCTGGCAAGCTAGG
>NW_007148567.1:0-773 GCF_000164805.1 Carlito syrichta | reverse complement strand
CTAGTTAAGTAACTTAGTTAAGTCAGTTGGTAAGGCAGCTGGCTAGCTTGTTTGCTAGCTAGTTATGTCAGCTGTCCAGTCAGCTTGCTAGCTATTTAAATCAGCTAGTTAAGTCAGCTGGCTTGCTCGCTGGCTAGCTAGGTAGTGAACTAGTTGTCAGTTGGCTAGCCAGGTGGCTAACTATTTAAGTCAGCTAGTTAATTCAGTGGGATTCCCAGCTGGCTAGTTAGGTAGCTAGCTAGTTAAGTCAGCTGGCTAGCTACCAGGCAAGCTAGTGTTGTCAGCTAGTTATGTCTACTGGCTAGACAGCTGGCTAACTAGTTAAGTCAATTAGTTGAGTCTGCTGGCTAACCTTCTGGCTAGCTGGATAAGTCAGCTAATTTATTCAAGTGTCTAGCCAACTGGCTAGCTAGGTCACCTGCTAATTTAGTCAGCTCACTAGCCAGGTGGCTACCTGGTTAAGTCAGCTAGTTGTCAGCTGGCTAGCCACTTGGATAGGTAGGTAACTAGCTAATTAAGTCAGCTGGCTAGCCAGATGGCCACCTAGTTACGTCAGCGAGTTAAGTTAGCTGGCTAGATGTATGGCTAGCTATGTGGCTAGCTAGTTAAGCCAGGTGGCTAGCCATATGGCTATCTAGTTAAGTCATCTAGTTAAGTCAGTTAGTTAGCCTTCTGGCTAGCTAGGTGGCTAACAAGCTAAACTGGATGGTTAGCAGGCTTGTCATGTAGATGGCCAGCTAGTTAAGTCAGCTGGACTAGCCGGCTGACCAGCA
>NW_007148566.1:0-2523 GCF_000164805.1 Carlito syrichta | reverse complement strand
AGTCCGCTGGTAAGCCAGCGGGATATGTAGGTATCTAGCTAGTTAAGTCAGCTGGCTAGTCACCTCTCTAGCTAGTGATGTCAGCTAGTTAAGTCAGCTGGCTAGCCAGCTGGATAACTAGTTAAGTCAGCTACCTGAGTGAGCTGGCTAGCCAGCTGGCTAGCAGATTAAGTCAGCTAGTTTTTTCAGTGGGCTAGCCAACTGGATAGCTAGGTAGAGAGCTAGTTAAGTCAGTGATTTAAGTTAACTAGCTAGCCAGCTGGATAGCTAGATGAATAGCTAGTTTAGTCAGCTGGCTAGCCAGATGGCTATATAGTTAAGTCAGCTAGTTAAGTCAGCTGGTTAGCCAACAGGCTAGCTAGGTGACTGGCAAGTTAAGACGGCTCATTAGCAGGCTGGTCTGTTGGGTGGCTAGCTACTGAGGTAGGTGGCTAGCTAGTCAGCTAACTAGTCAGCTTGCTAGGCAGCTAGCTCATTAAGTCAGCTGGGTCGTCAGCTAGCTAATCAGCTCAATCAGCAAGTCAGCTAGCCAGCTAAATAGCCAGCTGGCTAGCTAGTTAAGTAACTTAGTTAAGTCAGTTGGTTAGACAGCTGGCTAGCTTGTTTGCTAGCTAGTTATGTCAGCTGTCCAGCCAACTTGCTAGCTATTTAAATCAGCTAGTTAACTCAGCTGGCTTGCCCGCTGGCTAGCTAGCTAGTGAACTAGTTGTCAGTTGGCTAGCCAGGTGGCTAACTATTTAAGTCAGCTAGTTAATTCAGTGGGATTCCCAGCTGGCTAGTTAGGTAGCTAGCTAGTTAAGTCAGCTGGCTAGCTACCAGGCAAGCTAGTGTTGTCAGCTAGTTATGTCTACTGGCTAGACAGCTGGCTAACTAGTTAAGTCAATTAGTTGAGTCTGCTGGCTAACCTTCTGGCTAGCTGGTTAAGTCAGCTAATTTATTCAAGTGTCTAGCCAACTGGCTAGCTAGGTCACCTGCTAATTTAGTCAGCTCACTAGCCAGGTGGCTACCTGGTTAAGTCAGCTAGTTGTCAGCTGGCTAGCCACTTGGATAGGTAGGTAACTAGCTAATTAAGTCAGCTGGCTAGCCAGATGGCCACCTAGTTATGTCAGCGAGTTAAGTTAGCTGGCTAGATGTATGTCTAGCTATGTGGCTAGCTAGTTAAGCCAGGTGGCTAGCCATATGGCTATCTAGTTAAGTCATCTAGTTAAGTCAGGTAGTTAGCCTTCTGCCTAGCTAGGTGACTGACAAGCTAATCTGGCTGGTTAGCAGGCTTGTCATGTAGATGGCCAGCTAGTTAAGTCAGCTGGCTAGCTGGCTGACCAGCAGGGTGGCTGGCTAGTTAAATCGGCTGGCTATCCGACTTTCCAGCAGCAGACTGCCTAATTAAGCCAGCTGGCTAGCCAACTGGCCAGCATGCTACCTGACTAGCTGGATCCCTAGCCAGCTAGCCAGCCAGATAGCTATCTAGTTAAGCCAGATGGCTAGCACTCTAGCCAATCATGCAGCTACCTACTTAAGTCAGCTGGGTAGCCAGCTCTCCAGCTAACTTCCTAGTCAGCTAATAAAGTCAGCTAGCTATCCAGCTAGCTAATTAAGTCAGCTAGCAACTCAGCTAGCTATTCAGCTAGCTAGTTAAGCCAGCTAGTTAGACAGCTAGTTTGCTATCATGTTATATCAGCCAGATAGCCAGCTAGCTAGTCAGCTAGCTAGTTAAGTCAGCTAACAAATCAGCAAGTTATTTAGCTAACTAGTCAGCTATCAACTCATCTAGCTGGTCATCTAACTAGTGGGCTCACTTTCCATCAGGTCAGGTTACTAGTCGTCTCCCTCAACTGCCAGCATGTCAGCTAACTTGTCGGCTTGCTCACAGGCCAAGTTAGCTAGCTAGTCGGCTTGTTCACCAGTCGAGTAAAGTCAGCTCAGCATTCGGCTTGATTGCCAGCTGACTAGTTAAGCCAGCTCACCTCTCACATCACACACTGGCTGACTACTTAAGTTGACTCACAGGATGGCTCACTTGCTGGCCTACTAGTTAGTCCCCTGACCAGTCAGCTCACTCGCCAGCTGACTAAGTTCAGATGACCAGTCAGCTCACATGCTCGCTGACTACTTAAGTCAGCTGACCAGTCAACTCACACGCCGGCCGACTAGTTAAGTCAGCTGACATGTCTGCTCACTCGATGGACAATTAGTAAAGTCAGCTTACCTATTGGCTCACTCATGGGCCGACTAGTTAAGCCAGCTAACCAGTCAGCCACCTAGCCTGCCAACTAGTAAAGCCAGCTAACCAATCGACCGACTAGTCTGCTAACTTGTCAGCTGACAAGTTAGCTCAACTAACTATTTGCTGACAAGTTAGGCCAGTTAACTAGTCGGCCTCCTAACTGGCCAACTAGTTAGTTCAGCACACCAGCCATCCAACTAGTTAAGAGAGCTGACTAGTGGCCAACTCGTCAGCCAACAAGTTCAGATACAAGCTAACTCATTAAACAACTAGTTAAGTTTTAGGGGTCCAGCCCCTTT
>NW_007148565.1:0-782 GCF_000164805.1 Carlito syrichta | reverse complement strand
AGGATGGCTCACTTGCTGGCCTACTAGTTAGTCCTCTGACCAGTCAGCTCACTCACCAGCTGACTAAGTTCAGATGACCAGTCAGCTCACATGCTGGCTGACTACTTAAGTCAGCTGACCAGTCAACTCACACGCCGGTCGACTAGTTAAGTCAGCTGACATGTCGGCTCACTCGATGGACAATTAGTAAAGTCAGCTTACCCATTGGCTCACTCGTGGGCCGACTAGTTAAGCCAGCTAACCAGTCAGCCACCTAGCCTGCCAACTAGTAAAGCCAGCTAACCAATCGACCGACTAGTCTGCTAACTTGTCAGCTGACAAGTTAGCTCAACTAACTATTTGCTGACAAGTTAGGCCAGTTAACTAGTCGGCCTCCTAACTGGCAACTAGTTAGTTCAGCACACCAGCCATCCAAATAGTTAAGAGAGCTGACTAGTGGGCCAACTCGTCAGCCAACAAGTTCAGATACAAAGCTAACTCATTAAACAACTAGTTAAGTTTTAGGGGTCCAGCCCCTTTTACCAGGTCGTGAGATCTCCTGAAGGAGAGACCGGATAGGCAAAAGACGGACACAGTATTCCCAGACACCTGCTTTCTGAGCAGATGACATCCTTTATTAGTTAACAGAAAGCTTTTATAGCATTTGTAAAAGGGGCAAGACAAAGAAAATTCCTTCACGTACATATGTTTTAAAAGTTACCACCATCTAGCGGTCTTTAGAAGAAACGAATAAGCCAAAAACAGTATCTACTTTCAGTTAATGAGTCTTGAGATAAGTGTAA
>NW_007148564.1:0-705 GCF_000164805.1 Carlito syrichta | reverse complement strand
GTCCAGCCCCTTTTGCAGGTCGTGAGATCTCTGAAGGAGAGACCGGATAGGCGAAAGATGGACATAATATCCCCAGACACTGCTTCTGAGCAGATGACATCCTTTATTAGTTAACAGAAAGCTTTTATAGCATTTGTAAAAGGGGCAAGACAAAGAAAATTCCTTCACGTACATATGTTTTAAAAGTTACCACCATCTAGCGGTCTTTAGAAGAAACGAATAAGCCAAAAACAGTATCTACTTTCAGTTAATGAGTCTTGAGATAAGTGTAAAAGGAGTTTCAATTAAACTAAACATCATGCATACAAGGTTTACTTTGATTTCGGTTCCACATCACTAGTCTAATTAAAAAAGCCTTAAAATCACTAGTACGAAGCTATAGATTGTATCTGGTGATAGTAGGAACATGAAGCCCATTAACTTGACCAAACAACAGTGGCTAGCATTTAAAGAATAACTATGAAAGTCACTTACTGTGAAAATACATACACTAATCTTTACTCTGGATAAACATATAAAGTGAATGAAACATAATGAAATAAAACTAACACAACTAAAATTATTATGGTTGCAAATTGCCAATGAGCTTTTAAGTTTAGGATAATGGTGATTTGGCTGTTTTCCCTTATGCTTGGCAACCTCCTGGAAAACATCTTTGTCTTAAGATAGGCGGTGGAGCAATTATTATTATCTTTGAGGCACCAG
>NW_007148563.1:0-848 GCF_000164805.1 Carlito syrichta | reverse complement strand
CTTGGCCTTTACTAACATATGCAAGGGTTAACTCTGAAGCACATCAAGAATGCTTTCTTTCACTTAGTATAAGTTACTAGATATGCTAAGTAATAAATGATATAAGTATATCCACTCTTATTTGATTTAGGATTATGCAGTTTAGTGTTTAGACATAAGGATTTTTAAAAGCACAAGTTTATAGTAAGTTTATTATAAATTCATTATAAGTTCTAACACTTATCTAGGAGTTATGTAGGTGATTTATAACACTACTTTCACTAACTTTAGATAAGGATTAATATTAAGGTTTCTACTTAATTCTATAGTTAAAACTCTAAGTTAACATTTATAGAGTAGGTTTTCACTGAACTCATAATATAATAATCACTTTTATGACAGATCAGCTAAAACAGAAAGTAACCTTGAGGGGCCTGGGAAACATTACTAAAAGCTTCTTTTGAGTTCTCTTTAGAAACAAGCACTGCAAGATAAGAGAAAAGTAACGAGGACATCTGGACAAGGGAGGTGATCACAGGACTCTGAAGGACATGAGAACCTAAGATGAGAATATTCCTGACACATAAAGAAATATACACTTAAAGAAACTTTCTTGAAACATTTCAAGAACTGTAATTTGGGACATTGGACTGAAAATATCATTGTTGGCTTTATGAATAAGACTTGTCTAAATGCCTATGGGAATCTTGGTTTGTTCGCTACAAAGACCACTAGCTGGTAACTTTTAAATGATATGTATGTGAAAGAGTTTTCTTTGTCTTGCCCCTTCAAAAATGGTATAAAAGCTCTGTATTAACTAGCATTAAATTGTCATCTGTTCAAGAAGCAGGTGTCCGGTATATGATCGA
>NW_007148562.1:0-3021 GCF_000164805.1 Carlito syrichta | reverse complement strand
GGGCTAACAAGATTCAGGGATTCGAAGCAGGAATGTGGCTAACAGTCCTCATTACAGGAAACTTCTTGGTCGCTTGCTAAGGAAAAATAAGGAATGTGTTTTACACAGTTCCTCAATCACAAAGTCTACATGGCATCTTGCTAAGGGCTAAACAAGAATCAGGGTTCAAAACAGGAATCTGGGAAAAAGGGAGTCCTCATATACAAAACACTAAACGGCCTCTAGCATAGAAAGAATAAGGAATCTGTGTTACTCGAGTCCTCAATCCGAAAAAATTCTCAGGGCGTCTTGCTATGGGACAAACAAGTTTCAGGGCTTCAAAATCCCCTCATGCTGTGAAGCTATTTAGCATGTGGATACTACGAATTAGTCAATTCAGGACTCCAGCAACATTATGGACCCCGTGATCATTGTAAATTGGTATCTGGTCCTATAAGTACGTTAGCTTCCTCGGGACAACTAAGGCCAGATTACAGGACGAAAAGGATCATGTTGCCATGATTGGATGCAACGATGGGCTTAAGATGAACCTTGTAAGTCTTAAACTTCCGTTGTCTTTTTATTTTGAGAAGGGCCGATGATTTTGCAGTTGCCAAATGTTTAGTAAATATTTTAAATGTAACCAGTAATCATGGATTCCTCTTCCCTAGGAAATTCCTGGACATCTGTAGTTATGGATACAGTGTTTTGCAATCCACATCGACAGGGAAAATCAGAACATCTTGCTGAGAACGAAGAGGGAATTCGGGTTCTTGCAGTTCTTATTCGCAGAAGTCTACAGGGCCTCTTGATAAGGTTTAATCAGGAATCTGGGCTGTTCGGTCCCCACATGGTTAGGGTGTCTTGTACAAGGGGACCAGGAATCTTGGATTCCAATTTCCCCAAGAAACTTCTGGGAGTCTTATTATTGTTATCCAAACAACTTGAATACTACATCACCAGGAAATGTCTCGGTGTCATGCTGAGAATGAAGCAGGAAACTGGGTAATGGCAGTCACCCTATACTGGATACTGCACTGCCTCTTGCTAAGGATGAATAAGGAATTTGGGTTACATGAGTCCTCAGTCTCGAAAATCGACAAGGCTTCTTGCTAAGGGCTAAACAAGAATCAAGGATTTCAGCACTCTTCATGTTTTAGAGCTATTTGTTATGTGGATATTACAAAATAATCATTCCTGGACTCCAGCAACACTCTGGTACTCTTGATAGTTGTGAACGAGAATCTGGTGCTACAAGTCCATTTAAATACTCGCAACCTCTGATGCCAGATTCCAGGACACAAGTTATCCTCTCGAATTTTTTGTATGTAAGCCCTGACTTCAGTGTTACCTCGTACTGCAGAAACATCAGTGGCTCCGCTGTTCGGAATTCGGATTTTGGGTTTTGGTGTTCAAATTTTTAGGAGGTATTTTTTGGAGGGAACCAGGAATCTTAGAATCCATGTCCCCAGGCATATTCTTGTCATCTTTCTATGGACTTACAGGTCAACAGGAAACATCTCATTGTTTTGCTGAGAACGAAATAGGAATCTGGGTCACTGTGTCCCTTGAAAGTTTCTACACGTTTTATGAAAAAGGAACCAGGACACTCGTTTTACATGTAACTGGCCAATTGCTAACTTATCCCTAATTTAAGACAGTGCTCATACTTAGGAATCGACAGGGACTTTAGGTAAATGCTAATCTGGAATCTGGGAGTCCTTGTCCCCATATTATTCAAAGCAACGTCCTATATGCATACCACAAATCGGGCATTACCGATCCCAGGAACGTGCTGCGCCTCTTGATAGTTGTAACTGAGAATCCGGCCTATAGGTCCATATGTTTCACAGGGTTCTGAAAGGCCAGATTCCACAAAGGATCATTTTTCCATTAGTTAATGAGACCACTGACTTCAGATTTACCTCGTAGTCTAGAAAATAGTGCTGGACATTCGTTTTGGTATTCAGAATATGGGATTAGGGGTTCCCACATATTTAGAACCTATCCTTAAGGGGGAACCAGCAATCTTGGATTTCAGGTCCCTGGGAAAATTCTAGCGCTATGAGAATTGGTATGTAAGAGTTTGGACATCCAGATCACCAGAAAACTTCCGGGTGTCTTTCTGATAATAAAAAAGGAATCTGGGCTATGGGAGGCCTCAATCCATGAATTGTACAGTGCTCCATTATAAGGGCTTTTCTGGAATCTGGGCTTCTAGTTCTCCAAATTCTTCAGGGTAACTTGCCACTTGAAAGGACAAGTGTCATTGCAGATTTCCAGCAGCTTCTGTTTCTTGATTGTTATAACCAAGAACCAGTCTGCAATTCAGTTGGTTTCCTCGGGACAACTAAACCAGATTCGAGGATTGAATCTTCTCATCATATTTTTGTGCAACACTTGTCTTAAGATGTACCCTGCAATCCTACAACTTCGTTTGTGTATCTACTTGATATAGGCTGGGGCTTTTGAGGATGCTAAGTATGTAGTACATATTTTTAAAGGTAGCCAGGAATCACGGATTCCACGTCCCTGGGAAAAAACTGGGTATTTGTCCATTTGCATACAGAATTTTGGAGTCCAGATCACCAGGAAAAATCAGGGCATCTTGCTGAGAATGAGAAGAGAATCCGAGTTCAGGGAGTCCTCCATCAAAATCTATATGGCCTCTTGATACGTTGAATGAGAAATCTGGGCTTGTAGGTCCCTACATTTTTCAGTACTACTTGCTGGGTGGATACCTAAAATCTCTAATTACAGATCCAAGACGATTCCGGTCCTCTAGAAAGTTGTAATGGAGCATCTGGGCCTACAATTCCATTTGTTTCTTAAGAACATCTTCAGCAATAATCCTGTTCCCCAAGAAAGAATTGGCATTTTGCGACAAAATCCCTCTCTTCTGGTTGCCTCAAAATCCCGAAATTTCTTGTGGTCAGGGTGGTGAGGATTGGGATATTGGGTTTAGAATATTCCACATTTTTATGATGCCTTGTTAAGGGGAGTCTGGTAACTTGAATTACAGCTCCCAGGTACTATATGGGA
>NW_007148561.1:0-937 GCF_000164805.1 Carlito syrichta | reverse complement strand
GCAGAAGGCCCTTGTTGCCAAGTCAGAGGGTCGGCCTGCCTGGGTCACATTTCTCACCTCAGAGAGGAGAGCCAGGAGGAACCAGGCAAGGGAGCCTTGGGAACTCCCACACCAATGCGGGGTCAGCAATTGGGGGAGGTTGGGGTTGTAGGTGCAGAGCTTACGGGAACCTCACATGTGGGGGGGCAGAAGGGAAGGACTGAGGGCAGAAGGTTTTCAGGAGAATGGATTTCTTTCTTTCCTTCCTTTCCTTCTTTCATCCTTCCTTCCTTCCTTTTCTTCCTTCCTTCCTCCCTTCCTTCCTTCCTTCCTTCCTTCCTTCCTTCTTTCCTTCTTTCTTTCTTTCTTTTCTTTCCTCACTAGGTGGCCCTGGCTGCTCTCAAACCGCCAAACTTGGGTCAGCCTTTCGGCCTGGGCGTCCCAAACTGATGCCATCACAGGGTTTCTATTTGGTCTACATCCTGGTCTTCTTGCCTGATCTTGAACTCTTGGCTGGAGGCAATCCTCCCACCGAGGCCTGCACTCACCCAAGGTTTTCTGGATTTTGCTTGGGGTCATGGTGGGGGATTGCTATGGTGTCCTGTCTGGTCTCAAACTCCTGGGCTCAGGCCATCTTCCCATCTCGGTCTCCCCTAGTGCTGAGGAGACAGACATGAGTCGCCCGGCCATCGCATGAAGGCTTGAGAGTCACGCCCTCCCATCCAGAAGACAGTCTCTTGGAGGAGTGAGCGGGTCCACTGTGAAGAACGAGGTGGGTGGAGAGCTGAGCACTCTGGTGGAGAGACGCCCCTGTCCCAGGTGCTCCCTTGGGTCAGGCTTGGTGGATGACTTCACCTGCCCACTCTGGGGTCCTGGGTCACTTCTAGGAAATGAGTCTCATGGTGGGACCCAGAGAGGTATGTGAATGCTGGTCATGTAGGATCATGCCTCTTGCCCC
>NW_007148560.1:0-707 GCF_000164805.1 Carlito syrichta | reverse complement strand
CCCTTCCTTCTTTCCTTCCCTCCTTCCTTCCTTCCTTCCTTCCTTCCTTCCTTCCTTCCTTCCTTCCTTCCTTCCTTCCTTCTTTCTTTCTTTCTTTCTTTTCTTTCCTCACTAGGTGGCCCTGGCTGCTCTCAAACTGCTGAACTTGGGTCAGCCTTTCGGCCTGGGCGTCCCAAACTGATGCCATCACAGGCTTTCTATTTGGTCTACATCCTGGTCTTCTTGCCTGATCTTGAACTCTTGGCTGGAGGCAATCCTCCCACCGAGGCCTGCACTCACCCAAGGTTTTCTGGATTTTGCTTGGGGTCATGGTGGGGGATTGCTATGGTGTCCTGTCTGGTCTCAAACTCCCGGGCTCTGGCCATCTTCCCATCTCGGTCTCCCCGAGTGCTGAGGAGACAGACATGAGTCGCCCGGCCATTGCATGAAGGCTTGAGAGTCACGCCCTCCCATCCAGAAGACAGTCTCTTGGAGGAGTGAGCGGGTCCACTGTGAAGAACGAGGTGGGTGGAGAGCTGAGCACTCTGGTGGAGAGACGCCCCTGTCCCAGGTGCTCCCTTGGGTCAGGCTTGGTGGATGACTTCAGCTGCCCACTCTGGGGTCCTGGGTCACCTCAAGGAAATGAGTCTCATGGTGGGACCCAGAGAGGTGTGTGAATGCTGGTCATGGAGGATCATGCCTCTTGCCCCAGCACTTTGGGAGGCCCA
>NW_007148559.1:0-796 GCF_000164805.1 Carlito syrichta | reverse complement strand
CAGGGAGACCTGTCCCAGGGTGGCCCTGTGAGGAGAGTGAGGGTGGCCATCCTGTGGATTCATGAGTGCAGAGGGTTGGGTGTCCAGGTGAAGACAAGCCCCTGTGACTGGCACTCCCCTGGGACAGGCTTGGCAGCCGAATCTGTCTCCCCTTTCTGAGGTCCCAGTTAGTCCGAAGCAAGCGGGCCTCACAGTGAGGCCCCATGAGGCAGCTGGAGGCCAGATGCGGGGGCTCACGCCTGTCTTTCTGGCACTCTGGGAGGCTGAAACTAGAGGGTTGTCTGAGCCCCTGGGTTAAAGACCAATCTGGGCACCTTGGAGAGACCTCTTCTCTACAAGAAACCAAAAAATTGAGCTGAGCATGGTGATGCATGCCTGTCATTCCAGCCACTTGGCAGGCCATGGCAGTAGGATAGCCAGAGCCCAGCAGGTGGAGGCTGTGGTGACCAAGAGTGAGCTCATGCACTCTGGCCTGGGAGACAGAGCAGGATTCTGACTCAGAGTAATAACACCAAAACCGCCATCACAATGACAAGATGGGCTCAGGGACTCAGACTGGCATCCTAGCACTTCGGAGGCCAAGGCAAGTCGATGGCCTGAGCCTAGGGTCCTAGACAAGCTTAGGACACTGGTTGAGACCTTGTCTCGGTCATCAAAAATAAATCCAAAGATTAGACGGGCATGGTGGCGCAGGCCTGTGGTTCCAGCCACTCAGGGGACTATGGCAAAAGGATTGCCTGAGACCACATGAGAAGTCCACGGCGGCTGTGAATGTGCTCCTGCACTCTGGTCCGGG
>NW_007148558.1:0-4930 GCF_000164805.1 Carlito syrichta | reverse complement strand
AGCAGAAGAGGAACTTTCTTGCCTGTCATTCACGGGAGGTTTCAAAGGTGGCAACCGGCACGTCCATCCCATCCCTTTCAACCACATGTCCCAGAAGGTCTGTCTCCAAATGCCACAAAAGTGCCCCATGGCAAAGATACATGTGAGCTCACGGAATAGACGGCCCCGTGTTAGGGCAGCTGTGAGGCACAGAGCAATCAAGGTGGTTCGACAATGCTGCAGCCAGCCCAGGTTCTGGTTGCTGGGTATGCCACTTTTAGGAGGGAGTGGGTCCCTTCCTCTCCCAATCACTCCACCGTCCCTCATCCACAAGGACTTTCCACAGGAGTCGTTGACTCCTGTCGTGACACACGTGGGAAACCCTTTTTTGTCACCTGAATCTCCCTCAGCTGGGCTGGGGTGTGAAGGCACGATCATGGCTTCTGGGGCCTCAACCTGTGGGGCACACAGGTTCTCCCACCTTGGGCCCCGATCAGCCAGGACTCTGGAAGCTACCACGCCTGGCTTGAATTTGGGGATGTATCACCAAGTCGAGGTTGGGCCACATCACTTGAGCTGGTCTCTGACCTCTGGACACAGTCAGCCTCCTGCCTCAGCCTCCAAGGGTGCAGGGCTGATGGCCATGAGCCACAGTGCCCGACCTGGATTCACACATTGTGTAAGCAAGGGAAACGCAAAGGATTGCCCTGAGAGAGAGACCACTCCCTCCATTGTAGCTGGGACCTTGGGCGCCACCATGTGCAACTCTAGTGTTTCCATTACAGGGAGTGACTAGTTCTCTCTATGTGGTCCAGCTGATCTCAAACTCCCAGATTCCAGTGGTCCCCCACTTCAGCCTCCCAAAGCCACAGCCCGATTGTCTGTCAATCCACCATCTTTTGGAATCTCTAGGCCCAAGGTGACGCCTCCTTCCCAAATGATGTCTTTCTGTTCACTATGATCCAAACTCCATATAAAAATGGATGCTCTTATTTTTTTCCTTTTTTTCTTTCAGTCAGAGTCTCACTCCATCTCCCACGATGAAGGTCAGTGGCTCCCTCCTGGCCACCACAGCCTCAGGCCATTGAACTCTGGCAAGATTTTCCCCAGCCTTCTGAGGACCAGAAGGACAGGCAGGTGCCACCACACCTGGCTAATTTGGAATGGATGGTAGTGAGGAGTTCTAGCTGAAGTGCCTGTATGTATCTCATCCCTTGGACTCATGCTAGCTGCTGGCCTTGGGTTCCAAAAGCACTGGGATGATGAGCTCCTGAACCCGGCTTCGATCCATCGTCAAAAAAGAACCAGAAGACCAAGTGTGGCGGCGCATGCCTGTAATCTCAGCATTCTGGGAGGCTGAGTCAGGAGGATGTCTGGAGCACACGACCCAAGGCCAGCCCTGTGAAATGCAGGGAGACCCAGTATCTCCACCCATCCAAACATGGGTCTGGGGTCGAGGTGCCCATCGTGCAGCCCACTCCGGATGCTGAACAAGGAGGATTGCCTGAGCTCACGATTTAGTGGCTGATGGAGAATGAGGGTCATGTCCAAAGGCCTGAGACCGGGCCACAGAGCCAGAACCTGTCCAAAAATATTCTCAACTGCACTTTGTGTATTCACAGGGCGACTGGCCTTACAGCCAGGAAAAATTGGATTGGCAGTGAAGAAATGGCCCCAGGTGAGGTATTTGTCCCTGGACGTTCTTGGTGGAAGGTCCTCATTGCCAATTAGGAGGGTCAGTTGGCCTGGGGCACATTTCTCCCCTCGGAGAGGAAAGCCGGCAGGAACCTGGGCAGGGAACCTCAAAAAATACTGCACCAAAGTGGGGGCAGCCATTGGGGGGGTTTGGGGCTGGAAGGTGCCAAGCTTTATGACCCTCACATGTGGGGGTGGTGGGGGGGCAGGACTGAGGGCAAAATGTTTGCAAAAGAATTGATTTCTTTCTTTCTTTCTTTTCCACTCTTTCTTTCTTTTTGTCTCTCTCTCTCTCTCTTTTGTTTCCTTACTACGTAGCCCAGGTTGCTCTCAAACCACCCAACATGGGACTTCATATCAGCCTCGGCCTCCCTAACTGCTGTGATCACGGGCTTTCCATTTGGTCGACGTCCTGGTCTTCCAGCCTGGTCTTGAACTCTGGGCCTGAGGTGATCCTCCCGCCGAGGCCTGCCCTCAAGCAAGGTTTTCTGAGTTTTTCTTGGGGTCGAAATGGAGACTTGCTATTGTGTCCAGCTTAGGTCGAGCTCTTGGACTACGGCCATCTTTCTGTCTCAGGCTTCCAGAGTGTCAAGGAGACAGGCATGAGTCACCTGCCCGACACCCCGATGGTTTGAGAATCATGCTCTCCCTTTCCACCAGGCGGCGCCAGGGAAGAGTGACCAATTCACCCTTGGGTACGAACCTGTGGAGGTGTGGGAATCCTGGCGGGACATGCCCTTGCACCAGGCATATTTCTGGGGTGGGCTCGGTGGGTGACTCTGGCTGCCCTATCCTGGGTCGCGGGTCATCTAAAGGGAGCGGGCCTAATTGTGGGGCACCGAAATGAGTGTGAAAAATGGGCGTGCAGGTTCATGCCTGTCACCCTGGTATTTTGGGAGGCTGAGGCGAGAGGATGGCCTGAGCCCCGGGTTTGAAACAAGCCCGGGCTCCTTGGCAAAATCACAACTCTACAATAACTAAAAAAATGTGTTGAGTGTGGTGGTGAATGCCGGTTCATCCAGCCAATCAGGAGATCATGGTGGGAGCATTGCCGGAGGCCAGGTGGTAGAGGCCACAGTTCTCTGGCCGGGGAGACAGAGTGGGACTCAGACTCAGACTAATAATACCAACCACTAACACCACAACCACAGGCCGGGCTCAGGGGCTCAGCCTCGCAACCCGGCCCTTCAGAGGCTGAAGTGAGTAAACTGCCTGACCTCCAGGTTTGAGATCAGCCAAGGACATTGGGCCAGCTCTCCTTTCGGCCATCAAAACTAAATCCAAAGATTAGATGCGTGTGGTTGCGCAGGCATGTAGTTACAGGCACTTGGGGGTCAAGGTGGGAGGATTGACTGAGCCTGGCAGGTGGAGTCTGCGGTGGCCGTGAGCTTGCCCCTGTGATATGGCCTGGGTGACAGAGTGGGATTCTGACCCAAATAATAGTAATTACTCCCACCACCACCTTCACCACCCTTGTCACTCAGGGTGAGGTGTCATGCTCAGGGATGGGAGAGGAAAAGGCACTTTACCACTTGTTAGCCTTAGCCTTGTGTCCCAGAAGGCCTGCCTCCACCATCCACAATCGTTCCCTATGGCAAAGATGCATGTGAGCTCACAGAAGATATTGCCCAGAGATAAGGCGGCTATTGGTCACAGAGCGATAAAGGTGGTATGGCAATGCCATGACCAGCCCAGGTTATGGTCACCTGGTCTGCCACAATCAGGCGGGGGGGATGGTCTTCCTCTCCTGATCAATCCATCATCCTCTGCCTATGTGAACCTTTTCTTGAGGAACAATGGATGCCCGTCGTGACACACATGGGGGACATCTTTTTATTGCCAGAAACTCATTAGACCGGGCTGGGTCATGGCGGCACAATCATTGCTCATGGGGTCTCGACCTGCATGGCTCAGGTTTTCCTTCTGCCCAATCCCCTAGCAGCCATGACTCCGCGGGCCACCATGCCTAGAGAGGATTTTGGAGACCTCTCTTTGAGATGAGGTCTGGCCACGTCGCCTGGGCTGGTCTCCGATCCTTGGGCTCAGGAAGCCTCCCTCCTCAGTCTGCAAGGGCACAAGGCTGACAGACATGAGAAATTTTGCCTGGCCTGGAATTGCACGTTCTGTTGGTGAGGGTTACCCAAAGGAATGCCATGGGATGGAGGACACTGCAACCCGTGTAGCAAGGACTGCAGGAAAACCATGTGAGACTCCAGTGTTTTTGATATGGGGAGCAATGAGGTCGAACTACATGGCCCAGGCTGGTCTCGAACTCCCGGGCTCCAGTGTTACCCTGCCTCAGCCTCCCAAATCCACAGCCCAAGTGTCTGCCCATCCAACATCTGTTGGGAACTCTCGCCCAATGATGATGTCCCCTTCTCAAATGATCTCTGTCTGTTCACGGTGATCCCAACTCCATATGCAAATGGATGTTGTTCTTTTTTCCCATTGTATCCTTTTGTTCTTTGAGTCAGAGTCTTACTCTGTAGCCCAGGCTGGAGAGTGGAGGCTCACTCTTGGCCATCGCAGCCTCAGCCCGCTGGGCTCTGGCATGCCTTTACCCGGTCTTCCCAGGAACTGTAATGACAAGCATGTGCCACCACGACTGGCTCATTTGGGATGGAGGGCAAAGATGGGGTCTTGCTGAAGTGCCCAGGCGGGTCTCTGCCTGCCAGCTCAGGCCGGTCTCTGGCCTTGGTCCCAAAGTGCTGGGATGATAAATCTGAGCTCCGAAGCCAGGACTTGGTCCTTCAACAAAAACGAACCAGAAAGCCTGGCCCAGTGACCAGTGTCTTGAATCCCAGCACTCTGAGAGGTCAAGGTGGGAGGATGGCTTGAGCCCATGAGCCCAAGGCCAGCCCGGGCCAGGCAGGGAGACCTTGTCTCCACATCCACCCAAACAAGGGGTCTGGGGTTGAGGTGTCCATTGTCCTGGCCACTCCAGAGACTGGGGAGGGAGGACCATCAGAGCCTGCGATTTTGAGGTAGGCAGTGAACGACGTTTGTGTCCTTGGGACCCAGTCTGGGACACAAAGCCAGACCCTGTCTCTGAAAACATCAGAAATGTACACAGATCCTCATCTGGGCATGTTGTGTTCACAGGGCAACTGCCTTTCTTGGTGGAAGGTCCTCGGTGCCAAGTCAGAGGGTTGGGCTGCCGGGGGAACACTTCTCACCTCAAAGAGGAGAGCAGGCAGGAACCCGACCAGGGAACCTCGTAAACACCTGCACCAAAGCAGGGGCAGCCATTGGGAGA